>NC_056744.1:210538274-210615774 GCF_019279795.1 Protopterus annectens | reverse complement strand
GTAAATAGCAATCAGTTTTGTTCATATATGAAGACCGAACCCAATATCTGCATATAGCAGAAGTAGGGCTGGACTTGATAAAAATAAACTAAAGCAATATAAATATTTAATGTGTGCATTAAATGGTAGAGAATGACTAACATGTAAAGCCTCATATCCTATCTTGGCAGCATTTTAATATTCTTTTCACTTTTGTCATGAATTACAGACCCACACATTGACCCAAAATAAATGAAACATACTAGTGTTATTAAAAAATTAAAAGACTGCTGAACCAACCAATACAGTAATGCACCATAATCGCTGTATTTTGCATGTGTCCTATAAAGAATGCTGAACCAACCAATACAGTAATGTTCCATAATAATTGTATTTTGCATATATCCTATTATTCTGTGTTGGTCTCTCTTTTCTGCCTATGGCTTTGTTTAACCACTAAGCCTGTACTGTGAGCTACTTAGCCATTTCAAGAGAGCTAACAGATGAGTGGCCATCACTCATTTAAAATTTCTCGACAATCCCTAATCCTCTTTCCCTCTAGTGGCCGGTAAGTGTAGTGCACTTTCAAGCAAAGTGCAGGTGTATGCTTCACACATCTGCATTCTAAACCTAAAGTGCTGTATACTCCTTGCCTTGGTAGGCATTTACGTTTTCCTGCTAATCACCAGTATTCAAAACTGTTTTTTACCTGTCTGTCAAGTATGATCTGAGCTGCAGGATAAAGAGAATGTCTCATCCCACTGGGCAAGCCAGAAACAAATGCTCTTTCTATCTGTCCCAATATGACTCCTCCATCACTAAATACTGATAAATTTAGTATGCCGCAATCTCTGGAAAAAAGGGACCTCCCAGTGGAACACAGCAGCAGCTATGCCTAAAACCACAGTTACTCAGACCTGTGACACATGAAATTCTCATAGAAATGCTGCACAACTGACATTAGTACTTGCTGCTGCTCTTTGACCCAGGAAGGAATACCTTCATACCCTGTATACCTACTACTTAATACCAACAAGTAGTACTAGCGAAATCATTATTAGGGTATAGTGACGAACTTGTGACACGTGACATTCTCAGATATTCTCACAGAAATGCTGCACAACTGACATTAATGTTTACTGCTGCTCGTTGACCCAGGAAGGACTACCTTCGTACCCTGTATACCTACTACTTAATACCAAAACGTAGTACTAGTGAAATCATTATTAGGGCATAGTGATGAACTTGTGACACATGACATTCTCACAGAAATGCTGCACAACTAACATTAATGTTTACTGCTGCTCTGTGACCCAGGAAGGAATGTCTTTGTACCCTGTATACCTACTACTTAATACCAACAAGTAATACTAGTGAAATTACTGTTACGGTATAGTGATGAAGTTATGACTTGCAATCTGATGAACCTGAGGTCTGAAATGACCAGACACCATTACATTCAGTGTGCCACTTTAACAAGGACCCTCTAAAGGATATAAGATATGTATGCTAAGGTTCTTGTTCACAATAAAGTTCTGGATTAACCAGCTTGGTAGTGTGCCCTGCAGATCTGTTGAACTCCACTGAGCCTCAACTTACAATTCAAAATGAGGGCTCCAAAATATTTCATTAGATTATTGGAGGGTGGCACTAAGCTTCAAGGTTAAGCCCTGCTACAATCTATGAATTGTTGCACCTAAGAGTAAAATTTTCTCACTCTAGCCCTTACATTTCTGACTCACAACTACAAATCAGCACTGCAGTAAACTGCTTCTGCCTCATTCCTATCAGCTGCCTAAGCTGCAAAGCACAAACAGCATATGCTGAGTTTCCAAATGGTAACGGCTCACTGAGTGAGCAATACCTTTTTGAACTGCTAATGGCCATTTTTAAACATGCTTAGAGATAATTAATCTGGTTGAATGCAAGGTTTTCTGAATACCGCCTTGAATCTACAGCACACCTGCTAAGACTAAATATGAAGGAAGGGATAGCACATGTGGTGTGAGGTAATTATTAAGGATAAGCGGCTACATTAACAAAACCAACAAAACCATGCTAAACAGACTGGCACTGTATCACCCACTACCACTTACCTCCACAGAACCCCAGCTTGTGATTCAGAATGGGATCTCCAATTATAGCTCTCATGAATATTTAATTAGGCAGTCTGGAGGGCTGCACTAAGCATCAAAATGCAGTCTTACCATAATTTTTTAATGCCGCCCACCTGAGCAAGTCAATATCATACTGCCATAAGATGGGAAAATGCTCAGCCATGTAACATAAGTGAGGTATCTATTACATCATAAATTACATTAATAGCATTGATTCAAATTGTACATGTACCTGTGACCATCACAAATAGAAGTGCTACACATGTGGGACAGCTGTCTCACTCTGTCACCAAGATCAGAAGATCAGCAAAAGTTTATGTAACAGTACAAAAAACATATAATAGACATGATAATCCATGCAGAATGCAATCAGATTAAGGCATGTATGACATTTCAGTTGCAGCAATGGTGGATTTTGTCCATGTACATGGCCCTGTCCAAAAATAAAACACTGATTTTCCTGACAGTCAACTGTTATTAATGAACTTTCATTGAATATACAGTTGGAAAAATGAAGCAAGCAACCAAAAACAGCAAAAGTCTGAACATATTATTCATCTAAAGGAAATTGCTCCAAGAAAAAAAAACACAACACTTTTGCTTTAAGCAAAGGATGGAGTTGCATCGTTGAAGATCTCCAAACTTCCTACATGTCCTGATAACTACTATAATCAGCTCTGAGGTCACCACATCTCACAGAAGAATATATTTATCTTGATTTCTGACAGTCCCAGAATATACCTCTTAACTTGTACAACAATGATTTTTGAGCAGTATAAATCATAGTATGACCATCTACTTCTGATGTGGCAAAATGGGCATCATCTGTCTATACATCTGCTGCTTTTTTTCTGCACTGACCGATGTAATTTTTGCTAGATGTCTTTTCCTTTTGGATTGTGTAAAATGTTAGAAATGTTCTGAAGACTGGAATAGTTTAGGATAATATTAAATTATTTTGGTTGCAATCAGTCTGCATGTTATACTGGTTAAGGAAAACATGTACAACTAGTTATTCCTGCAGTCACGTCACTGCAGTGATTCTGCACAGTTATGTGCACATCATACAGTTTCTGTACATCGGTTCTGTACAACCCACATGTGCCACATGCACTATGCAATTTGTACATCACGTCAGATTGGCTTATACTATATATTATGTCAATCCCTCACACCTTGTGTATTTATTTATTTATTATTTATGTATTTACTGACATTTGTTGAGCGGGAAAGTGCATACTGGGCTTGAGACACATTTTCAGTGGAGGCCCGGGGAGAAAAGCTCCAAATTACATGAAAATCATTACATTAATTTGTAAGAAAACAAAAGTATAATTATAAAGCAAGTGAAATAATGCAGAAAACTATCTAAACAGCAAATATGTTGTAAAAAGGCAGAATACAGTAACAATGGAACATCAGCATGTAGGAAAATGATACAGTTAGAAATATTTAACAGTACAGCTCAATTTTTTTTTTTTTTTTTTTTTTGGGAGGGTAGGAAAAGGGAAAGGTAGAATTAGAGAGTTAAGACAGATATAGTTAGAATCTTATAGCTAGGTAGTGGGAATAAGTAGATTATAGGTGGCATATATTTAATGGTAGTATTAAAAGTAGAAAGTGACAGAGAAGAGAAAACGTGTTAAGATGGTTGTATTGATGTGTGGACTATGATACTAAAGATTATGGCATAAGTATTATGGCAGTTCTGACCAGCTCACCTAATAAGGCTGTTCTGTGCAGGCAATGCATCACAGACCAGTTATGAGCATCCTGTGCAAAATCACCATTCTTTTCAAGGGGTACATCAAACCATCTGCTGGTAATCTGCAGAGGAAGCAGAGCCTGTTTGGTGTGCCCACTGTACGAGTACAGTTTGTGTACTACAGTAGCTCAGTGCCATCTTAACGCATGGGCACACTGGACAATTGCCCGTGGTGCCCCACGAGCATAGGGGCCCCATGCTAATCTATGTATGTTGTGATTTGCTGTCAATAAATAAATAAATACTCCGCTATACTAAATTATAAATATTTGAAGAATTATGAAAATTATAAATATTATAAAATGTACAGTAGATCATCTGAAACATTGATTATCCAAATGCAGCCTTCCTAAAATGTCAATTATCTGAATGCAGCGGTAGCCTTCCTAAAAGTTGCTGGATTGTGTGTGTGTGTGTGTGTGTGTGTGTGTGTGTGTGTGTGTGTGTGTGTGTGTGTGTGTGTGTGTGTGTGTGTGTGTGTGTGTGCGTGCGTGTGTGTGTGTGTGTGCGCAAAATGCCCATTTACGGACAACTGGTGGTCAGTGTTACTTTGCTCAGGCTCAAACCTTGTAATGTAGGTACAGCAGCTTGAACTCTTCACGCCTACCACCACTTGTGTTTCAAGAAGTTAAGTACATACCTCTCAACTGTCCAGATTTTCACAGAAAGTCTAGAATTTTTGGCTCATACTTTTGGTCTATTCCTGTTAAAATTTGTGGATTTCTAGCATGTTTTTTAATGTTTAAACCCTGATTTTGTTGGAAGTATCAATAAATATATGTTTAATTTTATTGGCCATTTTCATTTTTAATCCTGTAAGTGGTTGTGTAGGTAGAGTCCCCAGTGTACTGCTTTGCCCGGGGGCCAATAATGCTGTTAAGACAGCCCTGTAGTAGCTAATTTCAAGTTAAATACAATGCCATCTTCATAGTCTCCAAACAAAACTGGCTGTGTAAAAATGCACAGCTCATAACAGCTTTGAGTACTCTCTGGCCCTCAGCACTACTACCATAACAGAATATTGGTCCTGTTCAGTTTTCACATTACTTCTCTTATCCGTGATTTATCCTTAATTCTGACTTCTTATAGCTACATAAAATAATGGCCTGCTTGATAAACATATTATGTCAGTTGTATGCACCTGGCACACTCGGTATGTTACGTAAATTGTGCATTACATACTCGGTATGTTACGTAAATTGTGCATTACATAAGCTGCATTTACATAGCAGGTCTCTCAAGTTCTATTACATGTATACAGTAAACACACCCTGCAGCCAGACCATCACATTGGCTCTGTGCATTTGGCACATCAAGGCATACCTGTTAGACCAACACAGTAATGGTATCATGCACATTTTACACACTTGTCACATCAGGCTAGGGCTATCCAGTCAGCACATCATGTTAGTTCTGTGAGTTTCCTACATCACATAAGCTGTCGGAAGGTGATACAGGTTTTAGGTGTGTTGCTAGCACAGCAGTCTGGTTGCATTCAATATGTCCACCTATGCTAGTTTTGTAGATTCAGCACATCATGAGTTTGTTCTTGTCACGGCATACTGTATGTTTTCCAAAACTAACATGTCTTGCACTCCTGCCCTGCCAATAAGATCTGCAAGTTCTCTGTAAAGGGCTACACCTAGTACCCCCAGTACTATGCACCCAGCATATTTCACAAAGTCTAGACAACAAAAACTATGTGCAGCTTACATGTAGGTAAGTGACATATCATTTGGAAATTGTGACCAAAAATCAGCCTTTAAAAAAAAACTTGAAAACAGATTCATACATATTATAGTCTCCCTTATCTTTCAAGTATGAAGAGTCAGTGAGTGAAGGTAACACAAAGGTTCCCATCACCTTATAGCCTCTTTTTGACAAAAGCATCCAGTTAAAGTCAGGAGTATAAAATGCTTAAGTTCCTTCAGCTATGTGTATGTTGCACTTACTGTCACAGAGCTTGCTTCAGCCAACAATTTTTCCTAACAGTTCTTTATTCTTTTCTAGTTCTGATTTCTTCACTACGTATTTTAGTATGTCTTTTACATTAACATATGGCAATAAATAAATTAAAAGTATTAGCTTCATGCTCAGTTAGTGTGTTTTTCATAACAGTGTTATTGAGTTGACCATGTGTATTACATTGCTGTTTGTTTCACAGATGTGTTCTCCCCACTCACAGCATTCACCATTAGAAGTATAAATGTTGTGTGCATATTTACTGGACAATCTCAGCAGAAGAGGATTTTAAAAATGGAATCTTCAGTGATGATATAGACATTAAACATAACCCTAGTAAATGATGCAAAAACTAATGAGGAAAACTATAATATCTGGTTACAGTAAACTGCAATATTGCAAGTATTTTTTTAGTTAAAAACATTAATTTTGACTTTGTCCTTCTCCATCCCAGACTGACAGCAACAAGTCTGCAACAAGCAGGCTGTCCTCCTTTGTCCTTACATGGTGGTTGCCTTGGGGAATCAAACCAAGCTCAGTAGGCCGAAAAATGTTAGCTACCAGACTATCACACATGCCCCTGAATTCTATTGCTGGTAAGGCATGTCACTGGTCCTGGCTTCTCAGCCTGTTTTACTTTCTAAGATGCTAATATGCATATTCACAGCACTAGCCTCTTCAAAAGATAAAAAGTAAACAGTAGGAAAGGTTAGCTCTTGCTGTTGCCTCCAACTATGGAATTCTGCAGTAATTCTGCCATCTCAAACACTCACATCTCTGCAATGTTTGCAGTTTGGTCTTGGTCATACTTTAAGAATAAATGACCCTCTTGGTACTCTGACAGGAAAGGCGATGAAGGATAAATCCTCTGCACCATCATTACTCCTTTCATTGGTAAAATAAACACACCTCCGAAGTGTTGCTGTCAGTCACAGTTTATATAACTGATCCCCAAGCTATCCTGCAAAGACACTTGAGTGAACAGAAACATTTGGCTGCTTTTGTTTGTTTGCCATGATCTTTGGCCCCAGACAGGATTAAAGAATTCAGAATGGGGGAGCTGAAGATATTAGAGGGTGGAAATATCCCCCCTTCCAAAGTGAAATGAAACCTATAGGTGTGTTAAAACACTGGCAAATGTAACTGATATGTATCAAGTCCTGTTGCAGTTTAACAAATTAATTTCCTACCTTACATGACCAGGTGTGCTATATGAGTTACTGTTTTACTCTTAGTACTAAGTAAATACAGAGTAATTAGTTATGACTAATGCTATCTAAATGGACAGCAGACAAGCGGCAACAGTGGTGCACAGATAAAGTACACCTCATGCAGGCACACATACACACACACACACACACACACCTGTAGAAAATATAATTACAGTGTTTTTGACTATGAGCATTGTGTGCATGGAAACATCCTTTCTTAGCGATGTACAGCAGTAACATCATTAAACAAAGCCTAGCCATGAATGCATAAAGACCAACACTTGGAGCTGCAGCAGTTTAAATGTGAGAGCTCCAGACACCCTTATTCCAAGTGTTAAGGAGTTTTCCATGACCATGACTAGCAATGTCTATGTCAACAGAACAACTATGTAGAATTTATCTCGAGAAACAGACAGAGCAATGACTGTCTAACATTTGATGGTATTCCAAGGGCATACGCTTAGTAATTAAACCTTAATGGCTCATGTGCAGTGGTCATCTTCTTTACAATTAACATGACAAAGGTATGTCTTGGGGGTTGTAAGGATCAGGATATGTATATATATATATTGGCTGCATATATATATATATTTGTGTCTTTCGGCTTTTCCCGGTTAGGGGTCGCCACAGCGGAACTCTGGTCCGCTAATGATTGGCAGTAGAGTTTTATGTGCTGGCTTGCCAGGCCTAACACACAACTTTCAATGAAGGAATGCCCATTCACACGCATGTCGTCACACAGAAGACGCTCTAACTGAGAATCGAACGGGCAACATCTAACTGTGAGGCAACAACGCTACCGCAGTAGATATATATATATATATATATATATATATATATATATATATATATATATATATATATAGTCTACTTTATATAGTTGAAAAAACACGCAAAATTCAAAACGTCAAGACCACTTTGCTAAAACAGCATATTATCAACACCCAGAACATCGCAATTTCACTCAGGGAAACTAACTACTTGTCCAGCAACACAGATAAAACAAAACAAAGCAAATCAAACCCACCCATGTGGGGGGCTGTGCCCACCCCCCCAAGTAAATATACCAACTCCGAGATTACACTCTAGTGGAGAAAAGGGTAGAGTTCACCATGGTGGCCCAGTGGTAGTTTCCCAGAGTGAAATTGCAATGTTTCGGGTGTTTGATAACATGCCATTACTGCAAAGTGGTCTCAATGTTTTGAATTTCACATAAGTGTCTTTTTGACAATATAAAATATGTATGTATATATATATATATATATATATATATATATATATATATATATATATAGCATCACTACGGGATACCGAAATTCCACAATCCCGAAATTCTGAATCCCGAGGACCAGAATCTCAAGATTGCGGAATCTCGAACGTAGCGAATGGGGATTGCCATTCACTCCACTGTAATGCAATCTCAGAGTTGGTATATTTAAGTTGTAGGGGGTGTGGGGGGGGCACAGACCCCCCCCACATGGGGGATGCATGGCCCCCTGCATACACGTTAGAATAGTTTGTTGCATGTTTTACTTTTTTTTTTTTTTTTAAAGTTTTGAGATTTTGCAATCTCGAGATTCTGGTCCTCGGGATTCAGTGTCTCGGGGTTGTAGAATTTCGGTATTCCATACTGATTCTAAATATAGATATATATATATATATATATATATATATATATATATATATATATATATGTATATATGATAATATATCCTGTTGTAGAAATTAAATTATGTTGCTGTTTGCTACATGTACAAACTTTTATTGTTGATATGTTAAACCTATAGATATTTTTCTTTTTCTCCCTTTCATAACTTTAGCAAGCATTCGAAAATGCTATGGCTATTATAAATTGCAGACAGTTCTTCAAAAACAGAGCACTTCTGAAAAAGTGTGCACTTTTTCTCAAATAAATATCCTTCCACAAGTTTTTTTTTCTGCATTTAAAACTCTGGCCTTGAATTGTTTTAATATTATTCCAGTACCAAGGGAGAAAATTCCAGTACATCTAGCCTATGCTGTAGTTTAACTTATTTGTAGATATCCTTGCCCAGCAGTAACGGTGTGAGGTCATACAGCAACAGTTAACACTTTCTAATAATATGGTGAGTAACCACTCATGCTAATCTTTAAAAAGGAGGACTGTTTTTGAAGGAATTCTTATTCAAAAGGGTGGTGGGCTATAAAAAAGGAGTTTGAACTAGAGCAAATATTTCCTTACTTTCACTTAAACACAATAATGGCACTTGAATTAAAATGCATTAATATTCAGGGAGCTAAAATATTTTCACATTTCACAGAGGAATTTTCAGCTTTACTTCTCTTGTAGTGTATCTTCTGTGACAATTTAGATTTTCAATTGCAATCCGGTCACTTGGTCATTTTTTGAAATGCCTCCAGAGGAAAACAAACATAACTAACTAATAAATGTTTATGAATTATAAAGCATGATAAAAGATTTTATAGCATGAGGGATGTAGAAATATGGTGTTCTCTGAGATATGTGCTGCATTGTTTTATAAATGTAGATACACATGCAGGTGAATACACATTTAGATAAAAAGACATACAGTGACAAAGTCAAGCAGAAAATAAAACAGAAAAAAAGCTGTACTGATCTGCTTGTGTCTGAGTTTCTTAAGGTAAAATGTCATTCTGCAGACTGACAGCTTACACAAATTGTCCCAAACCCATGATAAAAATATTCATGCCTACTGCATATGATTATTACATTTTAGTGTAGAATTCTTGAAAACAGAAGTTCCACTCCCTTAAACACACATACTAAAGGACAAAGTAAAAACTCAATTATTTACTATATAAAGTATGGTTTAATACTGTATGTGAACAGCATCTGAATGAATAAATGCACAGTTCACTTTTGTTTCAGTAAAATAATAAAAAATAAAGAATACTTTGCACTTTGCATGTTAAGGGAACCAGAGTATTTATTAAACTGCTATAATTGTGCATATTTTTGTACCCAATCTGTTTCATGTATATTGGTTCCTATTTGTATAACCGTGCCTGTGACATGTATCCAAACTATTTGTTGTACTACAACAAATCAGCCTGGGCCTGAAATTGGTCATTGTTGATCGGTGGCCTACCCTGGTAAGTAAATAAATTAATAAATCACACACTGCTGAGGAAATAAAAGTTGCTATATTGTAGTACAGACATTGTGCTGCATCTTTTGTGATCTTTGAGTTGTTGCTCAATGAATATTATGTCTGAGCTGCAGTACTTTGCTTTTTTTCTAACCTTTGAACTGTTGTGCAACTTTTTGAATACAATATGTCAGTATGGCAGTAACCCATATACCATTCATAACATATTTTATTTCAACAGTAAATGTTGTCTTTTGGTGAAGGATTTTTCTAGAATACAAATTGACCTCCCATAAGTGCATAGTCTAAAACTTGAATAAAGACAACCTTATTATCTTTTGCAGTATATTCTTATACAAAATACTGTAGAGATTAGCAACATGGATGCTTTCTGTCTAACCTAACAGACTAATTCTAGAAATACAGTCCCCATTTCAGTTTACTGCATAAAGGGAACTCTTAAGACGAACTGAGAGGTATGCAGTCTAATTCAAAACATAAAGCACTTTTAAATAAGACATTTGGGCATTTCAGAAGTCAAACATACCAGTAACAAATTACTTTTAGAACAAATAAACATATTCTACAGATTTTAAAAGTTGCCCATTGATACCCAGTGGGATTAAGAATAAATTATGTTTACCTGGAAATAAGCATTATACTTTTAAATACATAAATGGGCTAGTTTGTGTATCCAGCCAGAGAGCTATTATTACTATTACTATTTTTAAGTGCTGGACACTAGGAAAAGTGCACTCAACAAAGTCTTCACCTAATAAGAAAGACTTATATTAGGACAGAAGAGACAGGGAAACAACATTTTAAAACTGTGCATTGGTAAACAAACATAAATATGACACAATCAAAGATATATCAGTAAAACAAGCACTGAAAATAAGCCGTGCCAATAAAAAGTAAGATTTAAAATTAATTAATAACTGTCAAGTGTTACCAGGCTATTGTAATACATATTTAATTTCCATGTACTGTACAACTGAGGTTGGTTTAAAATGATTCTTGTAATCTTACCACAGGTACATAAAAATAAACACTAATAAAAATGAAGGAAGAGAATAAATGATGCTAATGTCAATTATTATTATTATTATTATTGTTGTTATTAACTATTCACACATATCAATTTCATGGCAACGTGGTAAGTAACAAAGCACATAAGCGGACAAGGAAACAAAGCTGACTTAAGTTCGGTCACTTGAAAGTACAAAAGTAATCTGTCACAATAAAGAGCTACAGATAATATAAATGTGAACACAGAACACATCTGACAGACAAAACTGAAGTATGCAATGCTATTCTAAAGAAAAACGTGTTTATTTTTCATCAGGATTTGATTGTTAGAATTTCATCCACGATGATTTAATTTAACATTTATGCCCTTCCTGGATATGAAGCACACATAACATGTAGCGAATATAGTTTCATTTCTGATAAGCTTTTTGGAGTCCCTCATATTTTTAAGATAAAAAAGTATACTCTGTAATCTTATACCAAAATATATTAATCAGGTTTGTCTTGATCATTGCAGTAACTAAATATATATCCTGTAAGCTTATAGAGTATAATATGATTTCAACAAATGATGCATTGATTGAGTCATACGAGAGTAATGGATAACAAAGGTTCAAATCCCACCTCACATACTGACTTATTGAAATAATGAATGCTGACTTTAAATCATCCAGTCCTGCATCATTTTACCAAGAAGGAGTTCAATGAATCATAACAAAACCTGCAAAAAGGGTTTCAGATGGCATATAAAGGTATGCATCTGTAAATGGAATAGTATTCTTGTGAAAATTATACCAACTAATTTTATGCACAGCTTGTTTAGCACAAACATGTGTTTTTCAAGTTCAAGGAGAAGTCTGACTTTGCTTCCAAAATGTAAGATTTCTGTCTTTTTAATTGTAAGCAAAGGGGTGCTATCTGGGACATGATATATGCAGCTTACAAAATAAGTAAAACAATATCTAACAACTTATGAAACCACAATGATTACATAAAATTCAGAATATTGTCAAGATTAAATGTAAATAAAGGCACTGTTGCAGAAATTATATAGTCACTACTCAAAATGTAAATGTTCTGTGGGCTTTCTTTAAAAGATGTTGCAGCTCAAAAATTCACAGATTTAGACAGAAGTTCTAAATTTCTGTGGTACTACTGAAACCGAATGGAGCAATGCAAAATAATTATGTAAACATATTTTGCAACTTAAGACATCTTGGTTTACACTAATCTGGGCCATTGTTTACTGATAATAGGTAAGACTTAGTAGGGTGCCATTAAAATACATGGTCTTTATTTAACATGGAGTGTCACTTGTGCTGCACATTTTCTTTATATTCAAAAAACTGAAATTAAATGCAGCAGTTTAATACATCAGAGAAAACATTTACAATGTTTGTGTGATTCTAAATATTTTAGATATCTTTCAGTTTTTTTTTTCCCTGAAATTCCAGTTTGCTTATTCAACCAAAACATGAATATCTATTTTATGCCTGTTTAAATATATGCATATTTGCCAAGGGAGAAAAAATCCAGTCATTATTATAAACCTACAGAGTGTTAGAATAAAACATACATTCAAGTTATGTAGCAGAGAAGTAACTTAGACAAATACATTTAGCACGCACATATTTTTTTCCATTTTAACTGTTCATTAAATTCTTTCTCTGCTGTTTTAGTACAGTAAAATAGTGCAGTTCTATATCAGCAGGTATGCTCTTTCATTAAAACGTCTAAATTAGAATACTTTTTTCTATTCCTTTACAAGACTTATTCAGAAACACCATTCTCCAAATTTCTACCAGGAAACGTTTTCCAATCTACTCATGTTTTTATATATGCGGACATATTTTCAAACTATCAACAGCATCAGCATTTCTGATTTATTTTAGACAGTTGTTTATTTAAGATGTTATGATAACAAAACTGAAAAGGAGAAAACAAAGCCCTGCCCCTGAATTTTGTTTCCTCACATAAGTTTGTGATAAGTAACAAACATTCTTTGCCTTCATCTTTTGTATAGCGTCAGCTCTTGTGTTTGCAATATATTGCAAACTAGTTTAACCATGCTTTCTGTGTCATCATATTTTACACATCTGACACAAAAGTTTAATCATATTAGCATTCCATTTTGTTTGTTAAAAATCCATTATCTCATTGTGCTGATATATTAGGGAAACATTCAGGAGAAACTGAGCAATAATAGCTTTGATATTAGGGAAAAACTGAGTGATAAATGTATGATTCATTGACTTACACCCAAAAAAAGATTTTTCCAGCAAGACTGATTGTACTGTCAGGAATACCATTATCTTATTAATATTACACATTCCTTTTATGTCTGCTAAATCTATAGATTACTGTGAGTGAATTAACAAATGTATATCTGGAAAAGTAATTATGCAACAGTATCCAGTCCTGATAATATGTTTCAGTTAGCAAAGCTAGGTACCAGCAAAAAATTCATTGTAATTTCACATTTTACATGAAGTAACAAAATGCTACAGAAAGTAAGGAAAAGAATTGAAGGAGGTACTTTTTGAATTAAAAAGTGAACATTTGGCTGCATCTCTAGACTCTGAGGCCCATGATAAAATGAATGGCCCTGTGTTGGCTGTTGTCCCATCCAAACGTGGGAATCAGTGTGTTAAACTGTGTGAACGTAATTAATGCGTTAAAAATAGGGTATGGCGCTTGACAAAATAGAGTAGCCTGCACGTCAGTTTGAAAAGTGAGCCATATGCCTCAAGTTCGAGTGGTGTAGAAAACAGGATCCTCAGAAGCTCAGAAGTTCCCATAAACTGTTACCCCTTCATACAGTAAATTCTGCCTTTTTTACACTGCTCACAAGTTTTCCATTGTCTCTCCTGCTTAATAGGAGTTATTAATGTAAAGCACAAAAAGCTGACTTTAGCGTAGTAACTTCAAAGTGCGCATGTTGCAATTAGTGGGCGGTCAGTCTGTGTGTACTATGCATTTAGTTTTGTGTGACATCACTTCTTGCCTTATGACACTCGGATATAACCGGATCCTCCATATATAAATATCACTGCAGTAAGCAAGGCAGTGCCATACTAGAGGTGCTATACTTCATCTATAGTACACAGGTAAACAAGTTATATACTAGGAAAGCTGCAGTACATGTCCATAGAGTTTTATTACTAACACCGGTTAATATGTATTCTTCTTAATGTTTACAGTACAAATAGTGTATGCTTTTCAAATGACACAATAAACATAGAGAGTTAATTATTTTAATATTTCCTTCTAATAAGTTTTTTTTTTTTTTTTAAGAAAAAATGCTAAACAGCAGGATAAATATCATGAGCATGTCTGCACCTAAAGGATAGCACATATATGCCACCCTGGTTAAATAAGTTTCTTATTAAACCATGTAGAGTTTGCAATTATGAAGGAATTAATGGAATTATAAAGCCAGTGTATGGCATGGGAGAGCAGACAAGTTTACTGAGAAAGGTAGGGAATATGTAAAACTAGATGTTGTTGGATAATTACAGAAATTATAAATTTCTACCATATTCAATTGGCCATTGGATAAAATTTTATATATAGGTTCATAGATTAGTACTAAGTTAGCTGCCTTTCTGGGCCATTTAAGTCTAGCCAATTACCCCGTGCAAGAATCAAGCCCTGCACCTTCCATCGGCATGGTAAACACCTTAACCATGAGGCCAACCTCCCACAAAAAGAGAATCAAACCCTGTACCTTGAGTCTGTGAGTCCAGCTCCAAAACCATTATACCAACCCACTATGTACCTTGAGTCTGTGAGTCCAGCTCCAAACCAGTATACCAACCCACTATGTACCTTGAGTCTGTGAGTCCAGCTCCAAACCATTATACCAACCCACTATGTACCTTGAGTCTGTGAGTCCAGCTCCAAACCATTATACCAACCCACTATGTACCTTGAGTCTGTGAGTCCAGCTCCAAACCATTATACCAACCCACTATGTACCTTGAGTCTGTGAGTCCAGCTCCAAACCAGTATATCAACCCACTATGTACCTTGAGTCTGTGAGTCCAGCTCCAAACCAGTATACCAACCCACTATGTACCTTGAGTCTGTGAGTCCAGCTCCAAACCAGTATACCAACCCACTATGTACCTTGAGTCTGTGAGTCCAGCTCCAAACCAGTATACCAACCCACTATGTACCTTGAGTCTGTGAGTCCAGCTCCAAACCAGTATACCAACCCACTATGTACCTTGAGTCTGTGAGTCCAGCTCCAAACCAGTATACCAACCCACTATGTACCTTGAGTCTGTGAGTCCAGCTCCAAACCAGTATACCAACCCACTATGTACCTTGAGTCTGTGAGTCCAGCTCCAAACCATTATACCAACCCACTATGTACCTTGAGTCTGTGAGTCCAGCTCCAAAACCATTATACCAACCCACTATGTTTTGTCTTGCCTGTGACAACCAGTTTCAAAATGGGCCAGCAGAACTACTTGTGGATTTAAAACCAATTAGGTATTGCAGGAACTTTAAAATAAAAACTAAATGTATAACAAAAAAGTAAAATGATGATAAAAGTCAAGACAACTAGATTCCTTTCAGCATTTCCTTTTCTGTGAGTGTGTATGTGTATGCCTATGTATGTTGTAGCACGCACATATTCTAAGATTTGACTTGGATGTTCATGCAGTACCCATTTCTAATAGATAACCTGTACTATGGTACATCAACAACAGGTACCCCTCACCAACCCTTCATATATTGCTTTTTCAGGTAATAAACAGCCAACAGAGAAAAGCATAACACCATGCACCAACTGCAACAAAGACATGATCCATTACTTTGACATTTAGTTAGAACACGTGTTAATTTTATTATCAGTATAGAACTATTATCCCATTTAATTCATTCTTGATGCTCAAGGAGGAAGCCCAAAGCTGATCATCTTGGGTCTTCTACAGGTGGCTGAGTGAAAATCCTGGAGCGTCCAGATGTCCAGCTCTTCTAGGTCCTTCCTCCTCCCATTATAACAATGCAGCAGACAAATGTAAAGTCTAAATAATTTAAATTTTCAATAAAAAGACACACACACACACACACACACACACACATACACACAAATATAAATATAGGTGTGTATGTATATGTATAAGTATACATGTATATATATATATATATATATATATATATATATATATATATATATATATATATATATATGTGTGTGTGTGTTAATGTTATTGAGTTTCAGAAACTCAAAATTCACACAATCAAGTAGTCACGACCATATGTTCAAACTTCAGAAAACTCAAAGGTAAAAAAAAAATCTGTTTTTGCAGGGGGACAAGCCCCCATGTACCCCCATACCCCCTGCAAATTATATCTATCAACTCTGAAATCACACTACAGTGGGGAAAACAGTAAATTCCATGATCATGGGTATGTGCAGGTGGAAAAAACATAGTTTTTTTCCTTTTTTTTACATTTGAGGTTTAGGAAACTCGAACATATGCTCTCCACCATATGAATTTTGAGTTTCCAAAACTTGATAATATGACATGAACCCATATATAAATATGAGAGAGAGAGAGAGAGAGAGAGGGTGCGTGCATTAGGTAACCAAGATAGTGTATGTCCTGCTGTAAACTGCAACGTACATTTATGTATTTTGTACCAGAGCAGTTGAAAGCAAAAGAGCTATAATCATCTATCATATCAGCAGCCTTATGTACATAAAAGATATATTGCAGATATAGTCTATGTACCTTATCAAAAGGTATAGTTCTTTTATACAAATGTATTTGTTTAATGCTTTTCATAATGCATTTTATGCTGCTAATTTATTCACAATTATGTGAAAGGTGCTAGCCACCCTTTTCTACATATCTAAATGATATCACTATTGTAGCAGGTGTCCAGGATATAGCCCCCTGGCTAAAACAGCAAACTATGGGCCTCTACTAAAGTCAGGCACTGTTAGTATTACAGTCACCACCAGCTAAAATGAGTGGGTTCACGCTTACTCCTTCATATTCATTTGATGCTTACTGTAACATACAACAGAACAATTAGGTCTTTTCTTACTCATAATTTTATATCAGTGCTATTATTTTGCTACAGTTTCTTGTAAACTATGTTACTGTATTGTATGTTTCTATAAATTATTCTAAATTTTCTTAAACTATGGAGGTATTCTTCCCAAGCTCCTCAGAACAGAGGTTATGGCTCTGTAAAACTTCCTAGTGAAGTGAAAAATAAAATAAAAACAATAACTCCCATGAATTTCAGCTATAAAATGCACCCTGCATACTTTACAGCCACTTTGACTTCAGCTTCATTATGCCATTTCTCAAATTTATTAGCGTTTTTTGTCAGGATATTTCTTTCTTAACTTTTATAAATCAAACAACAAATAAATATGGTTTACTGCTACAGTACAATCTATACAGAACCATGTTTTTTCTCAGAACGTATAACTTAATATTTCTTTTATATTCCTTTAGACATCTACAAAGTCACTAGAAGTTACAAATATACAGAAACAAACCTGTCCAGCCATACATTCCATACATTTTCTTTTAAAACATCTTTACTGAAGATGACAGTTTTTAAAGGTACTACATATACAGTAAACCTATGGCTATGGCTATGACAATTTAGATATACATCTACAACTATAGGTCCAAATGAAGATATTCAGACAAGCCTGGAAAGTTTTCATGTAAAACAAAAAAAGGTTACCTTTTCTCCCTATTCCTTTATTCTTTTAAACATACACAAATACGTATATTTCTATTATAGGCAATGTAGATTAGCCAGTAAACTGAGTTGGAAGGAACCCAGAGCACTCAGACAAAACTGACACAGAAATAATATATGAACTCCAGTGACTGAAGGCTGAATCCTTCAACCCTGAGCTGTGTGGTTCAAATTTTACCCAATGAGCCCACATGCTACCTTGTATCCCCAAGATAAGTCTCAGGACCTGCAGAGTAACAACAAATGCACTCAGGTGTGTGGTCAGTCAAGTTTCAGGGTCAAAGCTTTAATCTCTGTTCAGCCAATGAAACTTGCATAAGGTGTTAAAACTATTAAATCCATAAGCAGCAAGCAGAACAGCGAAACTTTATAGTAGCAGTGTTACCTGATATGCAAAAATAGAAAGGCAAATCATTCTGATGCATTTAATGCTTTGCTTTCTTAACTCCTGTTCAGTGTATTTTTTATCAGTTTGTCATGACCATAATGTGTAACAGTCTCCACAACCAAATGTTATCATTAAATTAAAATTACATTCTGGTTGTTCTAATAATTACTCCTGACTCTTTTGAAAGTCTTTGCAGAAATTTTCTTCATACTTTTGACTATGTTGCAAATAGACCTTAAATTAAGAGATGCCACAAGTGAAAGGATCGGCCATGTTCATTGTTCTATGAGTTAAAAAATGTATCGGGACGTTGGAAGTTAGAGAAAAATAAGGAGAAATGACACCACAGCAGACCACACCAGAGAAATAACAGGGATGGCATGACAGAGTACAACTCCAAAGATGTAGCTGAAAAAAACTTGTGCGCCAGACCAGAAATATAGATCAGTTAAATATGGTGGTGTTAAACACTGAGGAGAAATTACAAAGTACAAAGCCATGGACCTGACACTTCTACCATACTGTACAAGTTAAAATATTTAGCTACAAGTATCTTTGCTACACCCAGGAAAACTGGACTTAAATACCCACAATCTCCACCTGTAGATGTGTCACTCTAAGAAAATATCACAACTTTGCTAGTGCTCAATGAAAGGAAAGTCAGACATTTGAGTTAAAGCCAGCCAACAAACCACAGCTCTGGAACAGATTTATGAATAATGCTCTCTAAAAGTACAGCTGAATGCACAGTAACCTAACTAAAATAGAAACATAATCCATGTGTGTGAATATATATATATATATATATATATATATATATATATATATATATATATATAAATACATATATATATAAATATATATATATATATATTGAATGTAAATGGGCAGACATAGTAGAAATAATTGGTTCTGGGATATGTTAGCCATTAAAATGTGGAAACTGAAGATATTTCAAAGAATTAGATTAACATGAGATCAAGCAAAATAAAAGAGCAATGGTGTTTTGAAACCTATGAAAGAAAAAATACACTGTGATTTGTAAATGTAATGGTAACATCAGCTAATCCTAGAGATATTAAAATGCAAGTATTGGAGTGTTTTACATTTCCTAAAGAGAAATTTGTTGAGCTGAATATGTCCCTTTTGACTCTGACTAGAAAAATAGTTATCCATGGCTGATTTATTCCCTTCATACAAATCTTTATTGAGTTTAAGTTGAATAAACTTCCTTCTTTTTGTTTTTTCTTTCTTTCACTACCCGCTCCTTCCCACCCCCAGCAAATTGTTTTGATTAATCTAGTTGGGCACAGAAAAACAGGGATCAGTTAAACTTCAGCTTCAGCCAAAACCTGTACAGCAGGGTGCTGCAGGACAAATGTCAACCTGCCAGAAAATACGCTGATGCCTAAAGCTCTCCTGTCAGACACAAAGAGAAGATATTTACAAGCGACCTCATCTGAGAAGTAAATAATTTACAATTTAAAAATAAATTACCAAAATAAACTAAATAAAATATACAATGCTCATGCTGATTGATAAGAGGATGCTTTGAAGGCTGAGGATGACATGCAACAGATGTTTAGGAAAAAATTAAAATCAATAATGCCTTCTAAGATCATAATCATTCATCTGACATCAGTGATGACAGTAAAGCAGCATGAATATGCAATAAAATAGCTGCTTGTGTATTAAAACAAAACAGAGCATGTATGCTTCCAAAACCTGCTACAGAAATTCAACTACATTCCATTAAATTACGCGAGATAAATAACATCAGGATTCAGAAGACAGGTCTTGACCAGTAAGCTAGTAGCCCATAGTTTACATAATATGAAATTCACCATTATGACTGCTGTGGTACTTACAGCTTCATCTTGTGCTTGTTATAGAACCAGGGTAGAAACTGCATAATTTGCAATCTAAGTCATACTACCCCATAAATTAAGCACCAATATTTTTTGCTTGATTTCTAAATGTACAGTTCTTAGAAAAAAAGCATGTTTGCACAGTTTAAAAACTGAGGACATTCTGCGGTGAGTACATTCACTTTAGTTAATGGGTGTCTTGACCACCAGTGTATCAGCAGCTGAACATACAGCCCTGTTCCATTTAAGAGCACATCTGCTTCCACATTATTACATGTATGTTTCCCATATCTGTAGTATGTTTTATATATCTGAAAGTATTCTAGTTGTAAATGTTTTCCCAGACTGGTATAACTATTCTCACTTCATTGTGAATATGTTCTGCATAATGTCCGATTTCTTGGAAAAATGACAAATGTGGGTTTGTGAGTCACTGGATTCTAGTATTGGGGGTAATAACTAACTGCATCCAAATAGCAAATATTTAAGCCATCATGGGAGACAGAAAAATAAAACTGTTTCAGCCCAAAGGCTCAGAAATGTACACTGGCACATAAGTGTGTAATAACACTAGTAAGCCAGCTCTGGTGGTGTCCGGTGTATCATGATGCATTTTGAGCCCTTGTGCTGAAAAGTTGTTTTATTATTATTTCTGGGATAATTTGCATGTATATCTCATGATGTCTTAAAACAGAATGTTTGCAAATATTTTTAAACATATATTTCTGCATTCTGCATTTCATAATTCCTTTATGCAGCTACTCGATTAATTTTCCTCCTTCAATGGTACAGAACAATGTTAAAACTTGCACTAACCCTCTTAAAGGGGATAATCCTGGCATGAAAAGTTTATGTACCCAGAGAAAGTGAGAAAGCCAGATGGTAAGAGAGCTATCTTAAAACAGAGAAAAAAGATGAGCTATAGCCCAGATTAGTTTAAGACAGCACCGTACAGACAGTGGTGCTACAGCTTAATTCCAAGGACCCTCTTACTAATTGTTCATTCATTGGCATTTTATGTGGCCTGAGGCCTTCACTAATCATCTGAAAGCAACATCACAGATGTGGTTCATCTTCTCCTGGACACCTGCTTGCCTTTCTCTCACTGTTTATAATATTAAAGATACTATGAGCATAACAATTTTGTTACGACAAAACTGTTGATACCTAAAGTTAGTTTGCACCTCAAATCATGAGCATCGTGACTGGACCCAATCTTATACAACCAAGAACAACTAAAACTGCTTAGGTTCCAGTTGCTGGACATCAATCACTTTTTGTAGCGGTACTTCTTCAGTCCACTGGGAACCTGCTGTCTGAGATTACTGCTGAAGATGGCAGTAATGGAAAACAAAAACTGCAGGGCAACAAGTCGATAGCTGTCCATAACCGTAAGGATTAAATTAAAATTGTTTACTTTCAAACTAGTTTCTAACTGGAAAAGGAATACAGACAATGTCAATCTGAAACTGAAAAAACTTCTCAAATAACTAGTATTTGTCTAGTTATTTTTAAAATCTAATAATTATTCTTCATCAGAAACAATGCTTCATAAATTACAGCTGTTCAATACTGGCATTAAATGTAATACTTTTAATGCTAATCCAACTTATTCTATATTAGATATATTTTTTCAGTTACATGTTTTCTACTAACAATTTGAAAAAATAAGGAAATATAGTATAAATCAGAGCTTTCAACTGCTTTTTTTCTGATGTGTTGCTAAAAAAATACATGAACAGAAATGGATTAAAAGATAATTGAATGTATTACCTGCTAAGTAACAGACACATGGCTAACTAATAATTCATTTATTTTTAAGTGCTTAAATAATATAACTTTTTGCTAAGCAAATAACAGCACTACAAGGTCCCAGGTATATAATGACCTAATGACCTGACATATTCCTCTTTGTGTAAACAAAGTAAAATTCAACACAATTCCCTAAAACAAACGTTTCAGGAAAAGAAAATATGTCATGCATTGTGCTCAGCAGGACACATATTCTTTTTTCCCTACCTATAGACACATATATCTCTGCTCTTTATGAGGAGAGTAGGTTTCTAACACTACTAACATGTACATTCACTGCCGAACCAGCCTTGGTATTGCCTTAGTGGTCTGGACACACATGTAAGAAAAGACTATAAGCCTGTCAATGCCAAAGATAATTCTTGCCTTTATACCTGACAAGGACATTTGCTGTCAGGCTCACTACTACCTTCTAATTCAGCGACTGCATTAACTCTCTGGCTCATTATAATGATTGCATCCAAAAGCAGAAAAGGAGTTGTACTTCTTCAATTTGTGCAAAACACAGTGCTTCCAAGTGGAAATGCAGTTCTTCATCTAGAACAAGTAGTACCCATTATTATTATTATTATTATAGTAATTCATTCTCACCAGTATTTTAAAAATCAGCTGCATGTAGGGCGTATAACAATAGTGCCACCTAATATTTATGCGTACTTCCAGCTTCTATTGGTCACAGTTTAAGTCAATAGAAGGCATGACCCTGTTTATAATTGATTTAAATTAGTACAAAGAACTGCTTTCAGTAACAGCTGTAAATGTAATTTTAATTTAATAAGCAAAATAACATTTGTTTAATGCAGTCTCTTCTTAGTAAGCACCATTTAATTCAGTCTGTGCATAGGTGGAACTCAGCAGGGTTTGAACCTACTTCATAGTGCTTTCTAGTACTGTGTGTGTGTTGCATTTGAAAAAGGCGTCAGGGAGTACAGCTCATTGCTACTGTGATGATGCACCCATATTCGCCGGTACAGTCGCAAAACAGTAAATATTATCTTTCATTCGCTAGGCATTTTTGTGTGAAAATAATTTCTCCTTTACTGTTAAAGGGGACCTTTTCTGCTCTTGATTACTAGATTCTGCTAATCTAGACTATAATTTTGCCCCAGTTGTTAGCACGTGATAAGGAGGAAGGTCCAGTGTAATGCATGTATTAATGGAAACATGAAGTCTGAATAATGCATAACCTAACCCTTCGCTACAGAGCTCCATGTTTAGCATAGTGTGCATATCCTAAATATACTGCTTATGGATTCCATTAAATATTAACTAAAAATAACCACTCAGAAGGTCCTTGAACAAAACTGAATCTGTGTCCAGCTATTCCAAGTGGAGCTACACACACTGCATATTAATTTATGTGCAGATCTGATCTGATTAATGGATAACTGCCAGTTCCAAAATAAGTCAAAGTAAAGCCATGAGGGAGGACTCCGACAACAGAAGTTGAGCCAGTGACATCATGAAACTGCAGCAGGGCAACCGTAACACATAACTGAAAAGCCATTCCTTGACATAAGTTACTAACAATGGCAAAACAAAATCACAAGTCACATCAATCTAGTCATCCAGAAGAGCAGTGTCACCTCATAAGACAATACTTCCAGAATGCTCATTCATGGAAGAATGTATACAACAGGTATGTGTCTTTTATTGGGCCAGAATTACAAGTGCATAGACCGTACAGAAGAAGGAAATATCCTACTTTAGCTTGAGATCATTGAAGGATACTTGGCAAAGTTAACTGAAGTAATCCACAATAGCATCAGTCTCATCAGTGACACATGACATTTAGTCTAATCAGTGACACATGTCCATCAGTCTCATCAGTGACACATGCCCATCAGTCTCATCAGTGACACATGTCCGTCAGTCTCATCAGTGACACATGCCCATCAGTCTCATCAGTGACACATGTCCGTCAGTCTCATCAGTGACACATGTCTGTCAGTCTCATCAGTGGCACATGTCCGTCAGTCTCATCAGTGACACATGTCTGTCAGTCCCATCGGTGACACATGCCCATCAGTCTCATCAATGACACATGTCCGTCAGTCTCATCAGTGACACATGCCCGTCAGTCTCATTACTGGCACATGCCCATCAGTCTCATCAGTGACACATGCCTGTCAGTCTCACCAGTGACACATGCCCATCAGTCTCATCAGTGACATATGCCCATCAGTCTCATCAGTGACACATGCCCATCAGTCTCATCAATGACACATGCCCGTCAGTCTCATTAGTGGCACATGCCCATCAGTCTCATCAGTGACACATGCCTGTCAGTCTCATCAGTGACACATGCATGTCAGTCTCATCAGAGACACATGTCCATCAGTCTCATCAGTGACACATGCCTGTCAGTCTCATAAGTAACACATGCCCATCAGTCTCATCAGTGACACATGCCTGTCAATCTCATCAATGACACATGCCTGTCAGTCTCATCTGTGACACATGCCCATCAATCTCATCAGTGAAGCATGTCTGTCAGTCTCATCAGAGACACATGTCCATCAGTCTCATCAGTGACACATGCCCATCAGTCTCATCAGTGACACATGCCCATCAGTCTCATCAGTGACACATGCCTGTCAGTCACATCAGTGACATATGCCCATCAGTCTCATCAGTGACACATGCCCATCAGTCTCATCAGTAACACATGCCCGTCAGTCTCATTAGTGGCACATGCCCATCAGTTTCATCAGTGACACATGCCTGTCAGTCTCATCAGTGACATATGCCCATCAGTCTCATCAGCAACACATGTCCATCAGTATCATCAGTGACACATGCCCGTCAGTCTCATCAGTGACACATGCCCATCAGTCTCATCAGTGACACATGCCCGTCAGTCTCATCAGTGACACATGCCCATCAGTCTCATCAGTAACACATGTCCATCAGTCTCATCAGTGACACATGCCCGTCAGTCTCATCAGTGACACATGCCTGTCAGTCTCATCAGTGACATATGCCCATCAGTCTCATCAGTGACACATGCCCATCAGTCTCATCAGTGACATATGCCCATCAGTCTCATCAGCAACACATGCCCATCAGTTTCATCAGTGACACATGCCTGTCAGTCTCATCAGTGACACATGCCCATCAGTCTCATCAGTAACACATGCCCGTCAGTCTCATTAGTGGCACATGCCCATCAGTTTCATCAGTGACACATGCCTGTCAGTCTCATCAGTGACATATGCCCATCAGTCTCATCAGTAACACATGTCCATCAGTATCATCAGTGACACATGCCTGTCAGTCTCATCAGTAACACATGCCCATCAGTCTCATCAGTGACACATGCCTGTCAGTCTCATCAGCGACACATGCCCGTCAGTCTCATCAGTGACACATGCCTATCAGTCTCATCAGTGACACATGCCCATCAGTCTCATCAGTGACACATGCCCGTCAGTCTCATCAGTGAAACATGCCTGTCAGTCTCATCAGTGACACATGCCCATTAGTCTCATCAGTGACACATGCCTGTCAGTCTCATCTGTGACACATGCCCATGAGTCTCATCAGTGACACATGCCTGTCAGTCTCATCTGTGACACATGCCCATCAGTCTCATCAGTGACACATGCCCATCAATCTCATCAGTGAAACATGCCTGCCATTCTCATCTGTGACACATGCCCATCAGTCTCATCACTGACACATGCCCATCAGTCTCATCAGTGACACATGCCTGTCAGTCTCATCTGTGACACATGCCTGTTAGTCTCATCAGTGACACATGCCCATCAGTCTCATCAGTGACACGTCTGTCAGTCTCATCAGTGACACATGCTTGTCAGTCTCATCAGTGACACATGCCCATCAGTCTCATCAGTGACACATGCATGTCAGTCTCATCTGTAACATATGCCCATCAGTCTCATCAGTGACACATTCTTGTCAGTCTCATCTGTGACACATGCCCATCAGTCTCATCAGTGACAAGTCTGTCAGTCTCATCAGTGACATATGCCCATCAGTCTGCCCATCAGTCTCATTAGTGACACATGCCTGTCAGTCTTATCAGTGACACATACCCATCAGTCTCATCAGTGATACATGCCTGTCAGTCTCATCAGTGACACATGTCCATAAGTCTCATCAGTGACACATGCCCATCAGTCTGCCCATCAGTCTCATCAGTGCCACATGCCTGTCAGTCTCATCAGTGACACATGCCCATCAGTCTCATCAGTGACACATGCCCATCAGTCTCATCAGTGGCACGTGACCATCAGATTAATATCACAGAGTAGCACACAGTTCCTTTGTAAACATGTGGCATGTGAGGTGGTGTACAGAAACATTCTAATTTTTCTTTTCATGCGCCAGTATTCTGGCCTTCCTGCTGATCACTTACTCCAATTCTGAAGTGAACCTGACTTTGGTTCTTTTAACTTCACCCCTATACCTTCATGCTTCACCTGCATATTCAGATCAGGAATATCTAATGCTATCAATTCCCTACAAACTTTGTCATCAGAATGCCTTGTTTGGGGTGAATGGGGTAAGTAGCAGTCAGTCCCATAACTTTAGGAAACTCCATTCCCTCCTTCCCATCTAACTTTCAGATGTAGTGTGATACCATCATCTCTGCATATCTCATGTACTAAAAATGTTTGCTTGCACGATCTGTGCTGTTACACATATTATCAGCTATCTGCAATGCTAGTACCCAAGTCTGGTGATGGACACCCTCTGGTGTTTACCAGAGAAGATGCACTTGAGACTCATCCCTTAACCACCACCATGGATAGGACAGCCAACCCTTCCCCCTTTGCCCACATACCAAAGTCTTCAGATACCAAGGTTGTCTTCATAAGTGTGTTACCAGCAGAAAAGATGGATACCCTCACTGTGTACCAGTAAACTGCCATGCAACACTTACTTTTTTGGACATATTCTACCAAAGTGCAGCTGTCAAAGATAAAGGTGTCTATCATATAAAGCTTAGTGACAGAAGTAATGTATTGGCACTATACCTCACAAGTATTTTAATCAGCCCTTTTGTCAAACACACAATGAAATTTTCATAAAGCAAAACATGGAACTTTCAACAGCTCTTCTTGGGAAGGAAGAAACATATGTAATATCTTGTAGTGTATCCAAAGAATTAAAAATTGTAATTTCCAAGGAAAATGTATTGTACAATGTGTGTGTATCTATTATATTAAATATAACTGATTTCTGAAGTCAAAAAGAATAATGACACATATAAAGCTCCTCTCCTGCAGCATTGCCTTCACAGACACTGTTGTAACATTTTATATAACTATAGATATAGATATATAGATAGATGTATATATCACAATTTTAAACCATAATTGTGTTTTTGCAACATTTGTTGTAGTTAGAGATAAACTAACAAACTCAAGGACCACTGTGAATACTCAAGTGCACTATTTCAGTAGAAATATCAAAAACTTTTCTAACTTTGACAAGTATTACTAAAAGTAGGGACAAATGGGTAATAATTAAAGCATTTTTGAAACAAAGTCATACATGGTTTTAAATCTTGATGACTTGGAAATATTTTCTAGAATACACTGAAAATGTTACACTTCTATGAGTTGTTTTGAGAAGTGATAATTTCAGTGATGAGAGCACTTAATCAGGAAAACTTAAAATGTGTTTATGAAAATCTTGCTGTAAAATGAAAACAATGTTTCCCCTTAAAAATAAAGGGGAATGTAAAGTTATTTCCCATTTTCTCCCAGTATCAAGGGCAGGTGTGTGATTTCTTTTTTAATCAAAGAAATGTTTTTCCAAATGTTACAATATTTTCCAAAAAAAGCAAAAGAGTTCAATATTTTTTTTTTTTTTCGTTTTGTTTGTGTTGGCTAATTTAAAAGCATTAATTGAGTTACTTGCATTTGGTTGTTATTGTTCTTAAGTAAGAGATCACTCCTAAACAAAAAAAACAAAACAAAAAAAAAACACAGCAATGAGTCTTTCTTCATCTAAACAGATAGCATTGAAGTCCCAGTACCTGTTGGTTTTTCATGCCGTAACTTCAAATCACACACAGCTGCTAACACAGGACAGTTAATTTGTTTATAGATGATTAGTTGTAAACTACAAATCACAGAGCAGTGATCTAATATTTGTTTCTCTACAAATTACATACACTACTGCTGTTACATTCAAGGACAGCATGTTCAGACTAAATTCGACAGAAGCATAGTTCTAGGAACAAGCATATTCAATTAAAGAAACAAAAGTGAACTAGGGAATGCCATTTTGGTAAAAAAAAACTTGTATGAATGCTTTTTATTCAAAATTAATACTGCAAAATCATAAAGTTGTACTGACAAAAGCGAAAATATGCTCTAAACAGATGGTAAAAGTCTAATGATATAACTGCAAAGTGTAAAACTTAAGTATAGAAGGAAACATATCTAAGGCTCCATTTCTGTACTTAATTGCTCTGACTTGTGTTAAATATAGAACGATCCTTTACAACTTTTTTTGTTGTTGTTGTTTAGTTTGAATAAATTGTGTGTAGGCAGCTTTTGAACATTGTTAGGTACTATACAGGGAAAGCAACTGATAAAAACAAACTTATTGCTGCATCTAGGGGTGTGGCCTGGCACACACATGGTGTACAACTACAAATTCATATTTAAAGGGGCCAATAAGATGGATATACAAGGACTCCATACATCCCACATTAAAGCATATCAGTTAAATTATAAGGGTTCAAGTGAGTCTATAAAGAAAACAATTAGGTCTCAAGTCATGTATTATTGTTAAATTCATAGATCTCAATTAATACTTTATAATGTAATAATTTTAATATGTGCCACATGTTTTATTGTATAGTTAAGATATACACCATACTGATGTGAGCAGAATAAATATTTGGTGTACACATAAGCATTTTGTGCTAATTCGCAGTCAATGAGCACTCCAGAAGTTGGGGTACAATTCCACAACTCCTGTTTAGACCAGCTGTCTAAGAATATTCTTGCTGCTGGGCTTAGCTGATGTCCAGAAAGGAAAGCATTCCAAATGGTACAAAAAGACTGAGTATTTTGCCCCACTGGTTCCTCTGCAGCTATGCATGCAAGGGTGGGTAGGGGTGCATGTAGCTGTATAGCTACCTGGATGTTAGATTTCTAAAATATCATGAAGAGAAAGTAGCCCTTTACTCCATGCTGTAGCATTCTCCAAATTATTAAATAGTGGCTTACACATATGATATTTTACTTTTTTCTAAAAAATAAATAAATAAAAAGGAATTATCAGGTCCATAACTCCCTCAGCAATAACGCAAGTTCATAAATTCTCTGCACAGATTCCTGTTGCTATTCTAACACTGGTCACATATCATTTTAATATACAAGGAATGTCTTTCATCCAGGTGCATATTCCACAGGTCTATGAAATTAATTTTCTGGTTTTAATGGAGAACTGCTGCTATATATACAATGCTAAGCAATGGTCTTTTATAAATCAGCAGTATTCCAAACAAAATGATCTCTAGTCGAGTAATTAATTCATGACTAAATGTTTCTTCCTATCACTTGTACCACGATTGGTGTTAACTACAGCAGTCACTGGTTCAGTGTTATCGGCTTTGTTCTCAGCTGGGGAGGTGTGACAGCCAAGGATATTATTATTACCCAGACTGCTCGGTGCACATGCTCCCTGACATCTTGGATTCACCTCAATCATTTCCTCAATTTGTTTAACAGCATTTTTGGATTTAGGAAAAAGTAATTCAAGCTAGGACATACTTTAGCTAAAATGACTTCCTGTTCCAATATGCAGTTCTATGCCTGTAACTTCTAACAACTTGGCACTTGTCCACTAATGAAAATGAAGTCATTGAACAAGTTGAAAGCACAATTACTGAATGACTGTCTAAATTCAATGAAGTAGGTATCAAACTTAAGTAAATACTGGTGTTATTGTTAATTCCTCTAAGTATAATATATGACTGCAGTGTGCATTTAGTTCTATTATATAACGTTTATACCACCGATGAGAACTTTGGACAATGATCATAGCAAGTTATTACTTACTGCACGTGCATGCATCAAGTGCTGAGAGTTTGTGCTTGTGCTTTGTGGCACTTTTTTGTGTTGCTCACGATTGTTTACAATACAGGTATAGAATAAATGATGCCTAAATATTATACTGATCTCTAATATGCATTACTTACATTTTGTGGTCTCTACTTCGACAGAGGAAACACATTATTTTAAGTGTAGTATCATTTGTTAATTGATTCTGTGCAATGATTATGTTATGTTTTATTAAAGTAAAACATTTAACAGATGCCTAGACTTATTTAAAATAGTAAAAAAATGTATTTAAAAAGTAAATGCAAAATAAGCTCAGCTTCCATTTATAAAAATCCAGGCTACATCCAGAGTAGGTACACACCTTCTTCTAACAGTCCATGAGGTAAAGGAATGCCTGGACTATAGAATTTTGCCCACTGTGGAATGCTTCTGCACTGCTACTATCATAGCAAGTTTTTTATTCCTCTCCTCTGCTGCCCCTGTCCCTCTCATCATGTAGATGCTCAGCATGGCAAGATTTTGAATTTTCTTTCCATTTCTTTCTTTACTCTTTCATAAGAAGATTGTTTTTGTTCATACTAAAATTGCATGTTTCATATCACAACTGAAACCAAACTGCAGTGTACTCACTAATGCCTCTGTTCTCCTGATTCAATAAACTGTGCCATTTTACTATTTCTATTCATTAAAAAGTATACAATTTAACTATCATTGCTCTATCAAGATATCCCTAACCTTTCAGTGTAACAACAGCAAAACAATGTATAACTTTTATTTTTCTGTAAATTGTGTCTCTCGCTCTCTGTTTTTTAAGGATTTAAACCGATAAAAAGTCCCCCTAAGAATCAATATCCCAACACTTGTCATACTTTTCCTTAATACATTTATATAATAACTCGGAGTCATCCATAAAAAGATAATGGAGTGTTAGCATGTCACAATATATGAAGAATCAGTAAAGTCTGGGTAACTGGCTGATTAAAATATTAGCACACCCTGCCACAGTATTGAAAAGGGGGACATAACTAACTGTTACAGTGTTAAAAGTGCAAAAAGTTTAACATTAAAGTGAACAATTTTCTTTTAAAATTTCAAGGTAACCAAAATCATACCGCTCTGTTGTCCTTAATTTTTGCCTCATAATTTTGTCATATCCCTCGTATGTCTTGTTTCTATGAAGACTACAGTTAGTCAATAATGTCAACGTCTTATTGTTCAGAAATGCATGCTGATGCAAAAATTGTTGTTCTTTTAACTTTTAAAGTGAAATAGAATAATATTTAAAAGATCATCCCTAATTTTGGGGCCTTCGTCGCCCCATTACTTTAGCTTTGTCCAGAATTATTGAGCTAAGAAGGTGAACGGCATGCCATATATCGTGCTTGTTTTCTATGCATTAAATAACAGTGATGCTTTCTATTAGCTGTTTTGTTCAGTTCCTGTCTTGAAACTATTCTTAATAAGACATCTATTCCTTAACCAACACTTTGATAGACACGAAAACATAGAAATAATGTCGTTTCAGCGCAGAACTATTGTCTCTGCAACATTTAACTGTGACTGAGTGTGTGGGTCTGAAATTGAACACAATATACCCTTCTGACTTATTACTGGAATACAAAAATACACGTCCAGAGCTTTAAAGGAGATCACTATAACATTTTAACTCATTTGGCAACTAACTTAAGAAATGCCACTAACTTAAGAGAGCTACAGAAAGCAAACACAAGTGCTAAGATGACGACAATGATGATAATAACAACAATACATTTTAGGTAAATATTGTTAAATAATTGTTTGCATTCTCTGCAAAAGATGATACTTAACTAACTCTGTAACATTTATGTTTATGCTACATGCATTTATCGTGTTGTACAACATCTTGCCTGCATTTAAATGCATGTATGTCAGGGTTGCCACCTTTTCAAATGCCCAAAGTGGGACATTTTTAGTACAAATATCAGATTTTGCAGGGTGAAACATACCCCCGACCAGTACAAAGGACAGAACTTCACTTTTTTGCCTAAATAAAAGCATATTCTTGTAGTATTTTAATTGCGTATTTTTGTTTCTTATAACATTTAGATGTTTCAGGTACAGAATAACTGTTTTATGCAACTATTACATAAAATATAGGAAAACATTTTGTCTTAAAATCTCAGGACAGTTGTCATTTTTTTTTTTAGTTTTTTTGCAGGACACAACTGCCCAAAGAGGGACTGTCCCTCACAAAGTGGGACAGGTGGTAACCCTAATGTATGTTTCACTCGTTTTATTATAAAAAATCTTAGGGATGTAAACGTCAACCCACCCCTGGGGTTGCTGTCTGGATTTCAGGTACTTTCCATAAAATGAATTTGGTTCTGTGGCAGAATGGATTCTGTCGGAAAATTCTCTGAAAGTGTCTGCTCTTTAACACGAAACATGTGTTTAAAACTCATTATCTGCTGTCAGAGTCTGTGTTTTGTAGAGTAAAAGAAATGTTTCGTAATAGTGTCGGTGCAGGGAAGTTAGCACGTGCTGGGACATCAGAAGAGCCTCCACAGTTCCAGTGCAAAAAGATGAAACGCACACGCGCGGGCGCGCGCGCGCCAAAGAACATGGTTTTAACTACAGAAGTACTTCAGTATCTGGAAATTCTAAATGTGCCTGTGATTATACACAACAAATGCAAGATCTGCCAATAACATTACAGCCAGTGTCCTGGTACTGGTAAAGTAAGGGGGGGGGGGGGCATGATGCATTTAGAAGCATCCACAAGAGCGGATGAGGGTATTGAACATGTACCTAACGTTTCTTCCACTGACAATTTATCGCTATTAGTCAGTAAAGAGTCGGTTCCTCTACAGTGTTCAGAGTGTTTTGACTGGTTTCGGCCGTTAGCAGGGCTTTCTCCTCAGAACTATATTAATGATGACGGTCATTATCATAACAACAAAAAAATAATCAGATGAGGACTTAAATCAAGTGATGAGCACCTCACGTGCTTAAGAGAAAGGGACATCTGAAGAGAATGCTGATCTGCAAAGCCCGACAGACCCCCACACCACTCACCTTCTGCTCCAGCGCCCAGCTGTAGGGTTTAAAACAGATTCAAGCCAATGATGTTGAAGTTAACTGGCTTTATGCTTAGGAAAATTAAAGCATTGTCATTCAGAATAAGGGCAATAGTGAATACTGGGCTTAAACCAGGCAGTAACATCATCCACTTGCTGTAATGTCAGTGGCTGCAACAGGTAAGCATGTTCTCTGCATTTAGGAACCCTCTCCCAAAACACGCCAACCTCCGGGGGAACCACCATCAGCGCAGTAAAGCGGGTCTTTCCTTCTCGGTACTTAAGTCCCTGCGTCTATTTTTGAAAATTACAATTGATGAAAATTAAGAGCCATCAATACAGTGTCAGCCTATACTAGAAACCCCAAAAGGATAACGTTATATGTACACTTACATAGGGAGTGTGGTAGAGATCCCTCAATAAACCGTTTTGTTTCACTTGTGAATATTGCAGGGTTAATAAGGGTCGTCATATAATACTTGAAGAAGTTGATCTCTTGAGCACTTCTTTGTGCAGATTAATAGCTTGTTTGAGAAATTGATGGAACAAGATATTAATGGGGGTGCTGAGTTACTTCGGATTCCTTTATTAAATGGTACTCAAGCACCTACTTGTCCAACAGGATAATATTTGTACTCGCACTACGTTCAATGCAGCGTCACAAGGTTAAACACCAAGGGCCCCTGGCGATACCTTCCTATCATCACCCATGTTTTTTCTACATTTACCAGGTATCTCCACGGTGGGTCATTTTCCGTGCACTAGTGATAAATCCCTGGCAATTTACTTAAATGTGTTCTCAGCTCCCGAGTTAGCATTTTTTTTTTACAATCAGCTTCTATAATACCCTAATCTTAAAACCGTAGCCGTCTTTTACAAGTACTACACAGCACCGTACAAAAGTGTGCCTACCTTCACTAAACAGGGACGCACAGCTTCATTGGGCTATGTTTTCGTTTAAAATGTTAAGATATTATTTGTCTAATAAGCTACAGCAGGCATCATGGATTGGGGTGGAAGGGGACAAATACATTAAAATAAACTTTATTTCCTTCCAACGCCCCCCATGGGACTTGTGCCATCAAATTAAAGTGCAAACTGTTCTTACGCTGCAATAACGTCTTGTTCTGGTGTTCTGTATAGGTAGGTAACTTTTAACAAAACACCTGCAATCCAGTAAATAAAATATTGCATTCACTTCAACCTTTGTAACAATTAGCATGACAAGGAAAACTCTGAATGTATGCCAAAGTATGCGGGTAACGCTTACACCTACAAATGACTCCCCTCTAAAGTTGTCATTTTGGACTGGGCTACTGATAGCCTGTTGTATCAATCACGCACATAGCACATACACGCTTAGACAAAAAGGTCATTTATGGCACCTACCTGTACCATCGGAAACCTTTGTCATAGTTCCGATCGAAGAAATGTGGCTCTGCACCAACTGCTCGAATGTCTGGGTGCACCCGCAAAAACTCAAGCAGAGCCCGTGTGCCCCCCTTTTTCACCCCAATAATGATGGCCTGAGGCAGCTTCTTAGTACCAGAACCGTTGTAGAATGTTGAAATAGGAATAGTGTCCGAGGCGGAGCCACTCTGCTCCCTTTGACCAGGACCCTCGTCCTGCAGCAAGTCCCTGGAAGAAGCCCTAGCAGGTACACCGACCTCAGGCGTCCAACTCGGGGCTCGAACTAGCACCCTAGAGAGGAGGCTGGGTACTGGAGCCCCCGAACTTACCCCTCGGGTAGTGTCCATTGGCAAGGGATTGCAAGTACCCACACTGTAATAAAATAGGTAGACCCACAGAGTAAACATTACGAGCAATAGCAGGGCGTTTTTCTTCAGCGAGCCCAAAGAAGCCGCATCCAGACGAGTAGGAAGCCGTAGCCTCAGTTCCATAAGCCCTGTCCATGCACCCGGCTAGTGACAGAACCTTAGCACATGTTGCACAACGACACCAGCACGGAAGATGCTCTTCTTCACAAGGTCCAGATGAACTTCACCTGCCCTCTTAAAATGGAATCTCCTGTGCCCTCGGCTCAGCTAGGTGCATTAGCACTTCCAGCCGTTCCTTTTGATTACTTTGTATGCAACTATTTCTAACAACTCTCGTTGATCCGGTAAAAAGAAAGTGGCAGGATTCTCTGCACTGTCTATAACACTGGTATTCCAGCAGTTTTTTTTCCTGAGATACATAGACACATGAAGACTATCCTAGCATATGCAGGAATCCCAGCTGGTGTCCTGTCTACTACGACTCCATAAAAGTTCTGACAGGCTGGTTAGGCGGCATCAATATTTTTGCTCCTTGGTAACAAGCCTGTTGTAACTCTTTTCTTGGGATCTAGTTCTTTTGCGGCTTGTACTGGGATTCCATTAGTTCTGTTCCTGGGCACTGTTTCCAACAGTTCCGCAAATATGTATTGCGATTTTAACAGCTTTTTTTATTGAACTGTTAAACTTCCAAAGTGTTTCCAACAGATCTGCCTGTGCCCAGACCCCAGCACTTCTGCACAAGGGCCACGCGCTGTGATCCCAACACTTCTGCTCCTGCTCTGCGTGTAATTCCGAAAAGTATATGCTAACTGTGTACCGGGATCCCAATAGTTTGTCCCTGCTACCTGCTCCTGACCAGCACGGTGATTTCATCAGTTCTGCAGGAGTTAAAATGAAGCGAAATGGCATTCCATCCTGTTTTTCCCTAGGGTTTCAGTAGTTTCCTTCGCCAGCTGTCTGACACTGCCACCACTTGTCGGTAGGACAAGCTAGTGATGTGATGAAGGGACGTGAAGGCTGTCCCCATACGTTGCTCCCGAAGGAGATGTAGCTCCCCATACAGTCCCTGTGCAAAGGATATGCTCCCACCTCTGATACACAGGCTGCTGCAAGCCTTAAGTTGTCTTCGCTTCAGCGCCTGCTAGATGAATGAACCTTTTCATAGTCACTCTTTACTAGTCCCTTTCCTCTTCCCTTTCAGCAATGCAGCTCCCAGCGCCACTGAATATGCTGTCTTCATTGCTCCTCCTACTCTACCTCCTTTCCCACCCTTTCATCAGAAGCCCCACCCCCACCCCTCTGCCCTGCTTGCTCACACGGTGCTGGCACTTGCAGCCTGCCTCTCAAAGAGACTAGCAATTTGTAGATAACAGGAGGAGGTAGTGTAAATGGGTGGTGGGAATCGTGAGATACTTTGCCTGAGGTACAGTTGTGATCCGATATCACAGAAGTCCATAAATGAACCTAATTACTTTCTAACCAGAGTAATATGATGGAAATGAGCATTAATAGAGGCTGTCGGATCTTTAAGCAAGACAAAAAGAAACATTGGAGATGGAGCTGCTGATGCAGGAGGAACGATTTTGTTTCTAACTTTGACTGCACGTGTGCTGCTGACTACAGGATTTTTGTCACTTTAATTTGACTTGCAACCATGTGCTCCAGGATAACTTTTTCTGTGATTTAGTCAAATGTGTCCATCTGGATATTACAGCGCTCCCACCACTCAGATGTTAATGATACAGTTTTCCTAGTATTTAGAGGTGTGTGACCTCTGTTTAGCTGTCTCGGAAACAGTCATCCTCACCATTCTATGCAGTTTTACAATGTCGGCGCGGAGTTACCTTTGTCAAAAGTTTTAGCTTACCTGTAACCAGTCTTTAAGGATACATAACCTGTAGATGTTTATGCTTCGTCTATTATTATTATTCCTCAACCAGTGTATAGTTCATGGAGCATTAGAATTAAACTATAACACCAGGAGAAAACACAACTTTGTTAAGCACCTTTCACTGCCATTCTGATATCGGGCTAAGGTATAAATCGCAGCTACCACAGGCTACTGGCAAGAAGGTTTTACAGCTTTACAAGCTGTAATGCACTTCACACTGCTACACAAAAGAAGTGTGACGGCACAAACTTCCTACAGAGGTTTAGAGATACAAGAATATAGCTGTACTTTTCTTCTGGATTCTGTGAGGCAACTCGAAATATGTTACTGTTCTCAAAGCTGTAACACTTCGTGAGTCTGCACTTTCTTCCATTTTATTTTGTAGTATGTTGGGACAGCAAAAACTCCTTGTACAACACAAAAGATTTTAGGAGCCTGTCTCTAGATCGTAATCGTGTAGTTTATCACATATATGTTCTCCAAATAGATTAACACCTCGAACTTCTATTCTGTCCCCTTTCTAGGTGAGTTCCTAGCATACCTCTCAACCTCTAGACATAGCCTAAAATAATAGAGTAGCCTAAAATAATAGGAGGCAAAGGCCCATAAATAGCGACATATTTTAAATATTGCTCTTATAAACTAAGTTGCTAGAGTAACAGGTTTTTGCATTACCATGCATTTTCTGAAGGATATGAAGTCTGAAAGTCAAGTGCATGTCATTATTTAGTGACTTTAATCTTCAAACCACAATTTTATGAGGAACAGACTAGAAATATGAGACAAAAATCTGGACATTCAATGAAAATCTGGACACTTGCATTTGATGTATTCAGTCTGCCAGCAGTCAGCTCAGCTCGTCTGTGGGCTTGTCTTCCAGTGCTTAAAGTACTAAGATTTTTTTATCCAGGCAACAAAATACTTACATGTACAATTTACACTGCAGACTGTTGCTGAGTCATTGATTTATGCTGTGACCTGCTGAGGTTATTAGATGAACAGCAAAACAGGTACATTACTGATTTGCGTCTCATTTACACGCTACAATACAAAAACACATGGTGGATTTTAGAATAGCAGTCGATTAAATTTCATATCACATGAACTTGTGTATTTTTTTTCTGGATGGTCTACGTCATAACATCAGAATTTATTACGCTACTAAAAGTGGGCAGATTTCTTGTCAGAATTAATTATACTTTCGTGACAAAAATTAGTTATCACTGTATTTACAGTACCCTTGTGGCCATCTATTTTCGATCACCTAGATTTATAATGCTGTTGTGAATGAATCTAGCAGGTCACTTGAATTGCCCGTGGGTATGTCGTCCGAGCTGTCATTAAAGTCCTTTGAAAGTGCCTGTCACAGCAGCAATTTTATGATAGTATTGGTTTATTGCTCTTAATTACTCTAGATTGCATTGTCATTACACTTAACTGTATTAAAACTAAGGTACCATTATGGGGTGGCTACAGCATGTGCGGGCGTAGTGCGTACTTGTGTATGCACTTTATACATTTACACAAACACACGCACACAGATACAAACACACACTATTGTATTTAAGTACTGCCACTGTATACCCGAGGTCCTGCAGAATCGGGACGCGGCTCTCAGTGAATATTACATTCTGTCATTTAAAGAAAAAAAGGACAGTATTGGGTAGCGTAATTGTATATTCTGGAAACCCTAACCACCCCACTGTGTTTAGTGTGTATGTGTGTGTTTGCGTTAGTATGCCCTTTTGTGTCTAGTTAAGTATTAGCTAGGTAAGTATTTCATCAGCATGGCCTCTAAGCGCTGCACTCAAGTTATTACATGTAAGGGTGATGGTGGTTGCAATCTAAGCAGTCTTCGCACAAGAGAGATAATGGAGTAGAAGCCAGAAAATTCAGTTTTCATAAATATATTTCAGTGACATCGCTTAGCAAGTGATTACCAGCAATACAGATCATACATCTGAACCTCTTAGCAGAAGAAATCTGGGCAAAACCCAAAATAAGGGGGGGGGGGCAGAGGTCCAAAATAGGGACAGACTTTAAATATTGCTCTTATAAACTTAGAAAGTTGCTAGAATAACATGATCTCGTTAGTATGCATTTTTCTGAAGGATATGAAGTCTGAAACTCAATGTCTGTCTCTGTTTAGTGACTTGCTAGAAAAACACAAATTGTTATTAGGAATAGACCAAAAAGTATGAGGCAAAAATATGGACATTCTGCGAAAATCTGGAACAGCTGAGAGGTACAAATACAATCTCGAATGCTTTTGCTCTTCTCTAATGTTTTCAGTTATTTTGATAAGTTGTTGAGAAATGAGAATCGATTATAAATCTCAAAAAAAAAGAGAGAAACAAGTTAGGAACTTACGAGCAGTTTGTGAGGAAACTTTTTTTTTTTTTTTTTTAATTAGAGTAAACTTTCAAAGGAGAGAAAATTAAAGCTAGAGGAATTCAAAAGAAATGCGGTGCTTATATATCTATCCATCCATGCACAATCCCCTTTTCCCATTTTTGCACATGGGGTCGGAGTGTCACATCACTAGTGACAATCATCTAGAGCCAAAGTTTACACCGTTGGTTGTGGCAGGGCTGTGTGTCTGTCTGTGTGTGTGTGTGTGTGTGTGTATATATATATATATATATATATATATATATATATATATATATTTTTTTTTTTTTTTTTTTGAAAAACAGGCAGAAAGTTCTCAAGCACATACATTTTGTCCTGTATCGAGAAATAGGTAAGGTAATAAGATCAGAAATATACAACGTGCCAAACAATTTCAGCATATCCTTCCAACTTCCAGATTAGCTTTCCAGTTAGTTTTATTTTGTAAAACCTGCAGTCTCTCATAGCTATTTCTAAACCGGCTCTGGAAGACAATATCCGATATAATAAAATATTTAAATTGAAATTAAAAGAGCATTCGATTTTGGCATACTGTTATGCAGTGCCTATTACAAATTTCAATTTTTTTTATTTTTTCTTAATAGCCTCAACTGGCGAGGAAGGGTGAAAACTTCAAGAACTGTTTTATGTAAGGTGCCGCAGGGAGAGTTTCAGTAACAAAAACCTGTATTTATAACAAAAGTGTGCGTCTGAATTTTTTTGTCTTTGAAACAAATTTACAAATTATATTTATACTATAGATACAGAGCTGAATATTTCACTCTGTCGCATTATTTGTTCCCTGAATATGCATTACGTTTTTGTTCTTAGTTGTATTTTTGCTGTTCGTTACAATCATGTATGACGATTATTGTTCTGTTTACCCTTTTATGTTAAACAAAGTTGTACAGTAAAGCAATGCCTAAAGGGTTGTAGCCAGAAATTTCTAATTTGCACAGGTACACAATCTCCAAATCTGCTGCCCCACCCTATCACAACCGTCATCTGCTCAAAGTTAAATGTGCAATAAATATGCAATTAAAGGCACACAGTGCACTCTGAAGCAGTTTATCCAATAACAACTAGTTAAAAACATACATCGTTGTTGGGCCCAGTCGCTAACTTTTCTTGGAAACTTGTTCTTTTATATTTAATCTGAACATAACCGGTTGTTCACATGTTTTTTTGAGATGGACAAAGCAGTGTTGCCAAATAAGCAAACGAAATTCGACACTTTGGCTTAGTGATGTATGCCTTCCTATACCCACCAATACCACCCTGGTCTGGTGGGTTGATTATTTTTTGAAACATTTCAATTAAGTTAGGAAATACTTAAAACTGTGAGCAGTTTATCTGGAATATATCCCGATTTCGCATCATCTGTACTTCATTTGATGCAATAATAATCATTACTATAAATAACATTAGATTGCAGAATGGCAATCTACTTATTAATAAAAAGTGCGCAAGTGTGTGTGTTTACCACAGATAATTTAATAGCAATTTGTCAGTAGAACTTCGTATTGTTCAAGGTGAATAAGCATTCATTTAATAATGCATTATATACTATGGTGTTAGTATTTAGGTGTGGCTTATGTAATACAGTAGCTCTGTAATTGCTGGCAAAGAATTTAAATGATTAAATACGAAATAATACTGCCATATTTATGCATGTTTCCCAAAGCAAGATTAACAATTAGTATTGGCATTCATTTTGAAGCTTCTCAATTAATTAAGAAGAAATGATAGAAGTGTAGGAGACAGTTTTGAGTGAGTCCTATCACTTAAAACCTATCAAATCAGACAACACTTTAAAATCGCAGCAGCATGTCTGTCTACTTAGACCGCTATGGTGCGTAAGTGTTACTTTTGTTTATTCTTCTTACTATATTATACAGGACAGAAACAGGAGCTTTGCTGACTTGTAAAGCTGTGCATAGGAGATCATCAATTCGTTTCTGAAGGCAGGGTTTGTGGCTAGTATAGCAAGTGCTTTTTAAAGTAGGGAGAGCCTATTGGTTGTTTTGTAGTTTGAGTGAGCGGTCAAGTGCTTGGTGTAACAGAAATGGGAGAGCTTGCTGTATAAAGAGATATGGGTGGTTGGTGACTCGGTTTAGCTAGAGATTAATGTACACATTGACAGTACGTTGGCTATTTTTTTTTTTTTTTTTGTGATTGAGAGTGAGTGAGTGATTGCTTGATGTACATAGAGGCAACGGTGCTTGATGCAGCCAGGGGTCAAATACTGGATGATCTAAGAATAGAAGTCTATGGTATAGGCAGAGATTTGTCCAAGTGGTCAGAATAATGTTGTTCTTTTCTTTATGTGATCTGACTGAGTAGTCCTGTCATACTCTCAGATGACCCAGATTTCACAGAACATCCCAGATTTTCTCATACATTTACCATATCTCTCATAACTTTTTTAATTTTCATTATACTACAGTCAATAATGCCATACATTAGTATTTCATACTACTTACTGTTCAAAAAAAAAATATATGTTGATGTAAAACCTGTTGTTCTATTAATGTTCAAAGTAAATTAGAATTCTTCTTCTTCTTTCGGCTTTTCCCGGTTAGGGTTCGCCACAGTGGGCCACCTGTCTGCTCATGAATGTCAGTGGAGATTTACGGTGTAGAGTTGCCAGTCAACCTTCCACAGAAGGCACAGACACACACGCGCACTCACGCCTAGGGACAGTTTAGAGTGTCCAATCCACCTACAGCATGTCTTTGGAATGTGGGAGGAAACCAGAGCACCCGGAGGAAACCCACGCAACCACAGGGAGGACATGTAGACTCCACACAGAAGGCATCCCAACTGAGGATTGAACCGGAAAATCTCTTGCTGTGAGACAGCAGTGCTAACTGCTGCACCACTGCGGACATCCTTTCAAAGTAAATTAGAATAATGTTTACAAATTGTCCTTGATTTTGAGCCTCTGTCTCCCCAACAATTTGGTCTTTGTTCAGAATTCTTGAAAAAAGAAGCTGAGAGGTATGGGGTCAGGTGCATGGTACAGGTAGGGGATTGTGTGATTGGTCAACAGCAGGAGAGCTGCTGTGTGCATAGCTGGCCTTAGGCATAGGCCAACTAGGTGGCTGCCTAGGGTGCAACTCATGCAGGGGCACTTTTCCAGTATCTGTTTATTTTTTGTAGTAAAGAAATTATTTCTTTAAAATGTGTTGAATGAAAACAGGAAAAACTGAAGAGTAAGACAAACTGTGAGAAAAATGAAGAAAAAAAAGTAATTTGGATGGTGTAGGTAAATCAGGATGGGGGCACCGGGTGGTGTGGAGAGGGGTGCTGTGGACTGCTTTTGCCTAGGGTGCCAGTTGATCAAAGGCTGGCCCTGGCTGTGTGATTGGTCATCAAGAGCACTTGGTACATACTGTATGAAAGGTGAGAAAGCTGGGTGATTGGCTAACAGGTGCTTATGCGAGATGTAGGTATCATCCCAGAGTTAGTCTTATAAGTTTTAGTGGATGGGTGTTAGCGTCACATATTACAAGGATGTGTAGTGTTTATGTTTGCCTGTTTTAGACAGTGTTTATGTTCTACTTCAGCTGAAAGTTGTGAGATGTGTGGGAAAGCATGTTTATACAGATATCTGGTGGCTTGACGGGGTGTAATATTGACTGGTATGAGTAGTTAATGAGCTAAGTTCTATTAGTGTGTGTGTGTGTGCGTGTGTGTGTGTGTGTGTGTGTGCGTGTGTGTGTGTGTGTGTGTGTGTGTGTGTGTGTGTGTGTGTGTGTGTGTGTGTGTGTGTGTGTGTGTGTGTGTGTGTGTGTGTGTGTGTGTGTGTGTGTGTGTGTGTGTGTGTGTGTGTGTGTGTGTGTGTGTGTGTGTGTGTGTGTGTGTGTGTGCTTCAATGAACTGGTCATCAACTACTCGTCTACTGACATTTTAGAAATAATCCAGAGGCCTGACCTGCTGAAATCTGCATAGCAAAATTTGGGAATTTTCGATGTCTTTTACCTACAACTACCATAGCTGGTTAACGACTGCAAAAGTCAGCATTTAAACAAAACCTAGGAGTGTAGTTATGGATTCATGGTATAACTTTAATGTGGCATCTGCATTTCTGAAATCAACTTCAAACATTTTTGTCATGTTCCAAAACTAGATTTTGCATTCGCAATGCGAAATAAGCTTCCATTCCAGACACTTTTGATACCTTACTTTAAAGATAGTCAAGAACAATCGGAAGTATAAATGTTCATCATTACCAAAATTATGAGTGGCATCTGGATGATCCAGTGGTGACCATGACTTCAAGGTCTGTTTTGTCAGAACTGAATGCCCAAATGTGCTTTATTGATGCTTGTATGCATTAGTTCAGAGGATTAGCCAAGTCAGAGTGTTTTATACTGCTGGGAGGATGCAGGAGATCTCCCCCAACCATGAATGGTGGTGAGTTGTCCACCCCAAAAATGTGATGTTCCATTTGGCTGCTTTGTCATAACAAATTAAATATAAAACAATTAAGCAAACTACATCCATTGTAAGCATTTATGTCTGATGAACAGTTCAGTTATCAAATATGCACTGTTATTGCCACTGGAATTGCATCACACATTTAACAACTATTCACTTATAGATACTGGCAGATATCCGGTTTTGAAACTGATAAGAGACTGACCCACTTTCTGAATGACATTGTCTAACAAAATTGATGAAATATGGTAAAAAAATACTGTTATTTTCACTTTCTTACTACTCAATTCTACCTTTATTTGTAGACTATATACCTTCAGTTACCACTGCTATAGTCTACCTTCAATGTAAGTCAGTATTTCATTCTGACATAATACTTGTGTGTTTTGTTTGGTGTGCTGTTTTACTGCTTGATTGTTAAGCTTGCTATTGTATCTTTTCTGGTTTTGTAGTGGCAGAGGCAAAGAGATCAGTTATTTAGTTGACTTAATTTTGCATCATAATCTATATTCAAGTTTATATTTATTTATTTATACACACATTTAAAGTATTTAAGTTAATACATACAATCAAATAAGAGGTACAACAAGGATGACATTTGTTACTCTGGGAAGACAACTGAATGTATCAACATTTTTGTCTAAGTTATAGTCACTTTTATTGGTGAGTTGTTTTTGACTAACTGACCGACTGATTTTTATGCTGTTCAGCAGATTAGTCCTACTGGGCAGAACCGATTGACAGATGGGAGACATGGCCTGCCAGAAACAGAAACTTAAAAATGACTGGATAATGTTACAAATCAACAGTAAAAAAAATGGCATCTACCAGTGAAGTTTTTTTTCCAATTATTTCTTGATATTCATTTTCCAATGTGAATCTTTTCTTTCATTTGCTAGCAAGTCCGATGTTATTAATTATGTATTTAGATGGTGAGATTTTTCTTCATGCACAGGCTCTACATGCAAAATTCATTAGGAGAAAATGGAATGAAATGATTTCTTGTATTTCTCATCTTACTATCCAAGAAATCTAGTAGCATGAGATACCAATTTCTGAGGTTACAAGAAATGCTAGCAAGAAAGAAGAATTTATACAGCAGGTAGATGTTATAGCTAATAGGTTTGCATTAAAAGGAAATAACTGCAACAGCCTAAAAGATGAGTCCATTGCAGCTTCCAGGGGTGAAGTAAAAGTCTCTATTATACCCGCTGACAATTGAGCCATAACATTAAAGTTACAATGAAATGAGGCTTCTTTTGATCCCAAAATAATCTGGGGACATCCCTACAGTTTGGGCCCCCATTAAATACTAATGGTACATATTTCATAGTGATACATCATGAATTAGAGCTCAAATAGGAAATGGGTCTAAGGTGGCACTTAGGTGAAGGCTGAATCTTAAAGACCTCTTTAATGCAAGGGTAAAGAATGTAGTATGTGTTCACACTTCTGAGCATGACAGATTTTTATTACCTGTTAGCAGTTACTAATGCACATGCAAACATTACACCAATTGTTCTTTTGTATGTATTGTGTAGAGAAATTGTATTGTGTAAAGTGGCTAGCTACTCAAGATTATACATCCTACTCGACTTGGAGGCACTTTTACAATTTATTATAACTTAAACAGAGTGAATGGCAGGTGAGACTGGATTCACATGCACATGGCCTGCTATCAGTTATGCTTTATTTTTTTAAAGATTACATTGAAAGTAGACAGAGTTAGTATTTGATGAGCAAAGGATTGTCAGTTGTTTTATGACTGGTTGGAAAATACTTAGTGTATCCTGTGGGAGTTTATAGAAACTGGGAAGAAGAAAATGGGTGCACACATTCCCATCATGATCAAAAATGTAAGGTTTTTTTATTTCCTAAGACATTTAGCAATAAGATGGCAGCTGCCTTCAATAAATTCTAAGTGCATTTGCTTTCATTATGATTGGAATGCTGCTAAGTTACTAACATATGTTGCTTACTTATTGTCCTTTTCCTATCACCCTATCCTATACTTAAAGTTAAAAGGTCATGGATCATTGTCATATTTATCCTGCCCTTGGATGCCCTTCTAACCTCCTGGACCATGTGTGTGTAATAACCTAAATGCATACTTATCCTGCCCTTGGATGCCCTTCTAATGCCCTGGACCATGAGTGTGTAATAACCTAAATGCATGCTTATCCTGCTCTTGGATGCCCTTCTAACGCCCTGGACCATGAGTGTGTAATAACTTAAATGCATGCTTATCCTGCCCTTGGATGCCCTTCTAACGCCCTGGACCATGAGTGTGTAATAACCTAAATGCATGCTTATCCTGCCCTTGGATGCCCTTCTAACGCCCTGGACCATGAGTGTGTAATAACCTGAAGCATGCTTATCCTGCCTTAGATACCCATCTAACGCCCTGGACCATGAGTGTATAATAACCTAAATGCATGCTTATCTTGCCCTTGGATGCCCTTCTAATGCCCTGGACTATGAGTGTTTAATAATCTGAATGCATGCTAGACATACGTCTTTCTAAACACTTATTCTCCAACTGATCTGACTTACCCTTTCTTACTAAATGACAGACTAACCTCTCACCTTCTAGTGTATCAATTGAACCCTCCCCCAGTCACAGCATTAGATAATCTGGTAATTTGCCAGTCATTTATTCATCACCAATCTAATGCCTACTGCATACAGGACATTAATCAGTCACTTGGGGTTGGCCTTCATAACAGTCTATTTAATAAATAATCTCCCTTATTGAGCAACTGGGAATTTGGGCTGGGCTCCTCAACTCCTGCACTGCAGACTTAATAACTACCTATGAACCTAATGTTAAAATAGTGCGAAAAATAGTCAGTTACTAGCAAATCTTTTATTTTTTAATTATTTTTTAAAATAATCTCTTGATGTTCATTTTCCACTTGTGTTAAACATGCCTTTAAGATTCAGTCTCCACCTAAATGCCATCTTAGACCCATTTCCTACTTGAGCCCTAGTTCAAGTACCACTAGGAAGTATTATGTCAGTACTTAGGGTAGCACAAACTGTAGGGATGTCCACAGAATATTCTGAGTTGAAAAAAAAAAACTCATATCATTGTAACTTCTAATGTTACTGATTGACCTATCAGCAGACATAATAGACACTTCTGCTTCACCTCTTGAAGCTGCAATGCGCTCATCTTTTAGCCTATTGCAGTTATATCCTTTTTGTGAAGAAGTACTAAAGTACTTCCTTTGGAAATGTGCTCATTCTGCATATATAGTAGAGTACCATAAGAGTAAATGAAAGGTGGTGTAGGGCTTAACATTTATTTTTTAAGAAGTGATGTTGACAAACAGTAGGTATTCAATTAATGTAGAGAACTTTGCTTTATATATATATATATATATATATATATATATATATATATATATATATATATATATATATATATATATATATATAGTGAGATATGGTTAATATATATATATATATATATATATATATATATATATAGTTCCCCTTTAGACGGTCGAACATCTGAAATCTCGAAATTCATATGGCCGAAGCCATATGCTCGAAATTCAGAAGCTCGACCTTCTGAAAGGGAACTACAAAAAAACAATGAAACACAAAACAATGTTTCTGCAAGGGGGGCAAGCTCCCCTGCACCCCCACACCCCGCTACTAATTTATTCCAACTCCGAGATTGCACTACAGTGCAGAAAAGGAAATCTCCCAGTCTGCACTGCATGCCAATCCCCATTCAGAAGGTCGAGCTTCTGAAATTTCGAGCATATGGTCTCGGCCATATGACTTACGAGATTTCAGCCATTCGACCTTCTAAAGGGGAACCATATATATATATATATATATATATATATATATATATATATATATATATATATATATATATATATATATATATATATATATATATATATATAGGTATATATATATATATATATATATGGGTTACCCTTAGTATGTCAAAAAGACCACTACATCGAATTCCACTTCACCAACACAGCAGAACATCGACAAATGAAGAGCCAAAGTTTCCCGCATGGTAAGTTACCATTGGGCCATCCACCTGAACTTTGCCCCATACCTCCGCATTAGTGCATTCTCCAGTTGGAATATTCAGTTAGGGGGGTGTGGGGGGCATAGCCAACCACATTTGTGTAGTCGGTTTAATGGCAGTTTTTCAGTTCTGGATGGCCAAACGGTAACTTACCATGCTGGAAACTTCGGCTCTTCATTTGTTGATGTTCTGCCATGTCGGTGAAGGGGAATTCGATGTAGTGGGCTGTCGACGTACTGAAGGTAACCCATATATATATATATATATATATATATATATATATATATATATATATATGTATATGTATATATATATATATATATATATATATATATATATATATATATACACTGCTAGTGAGATATGGTTAATATATATATATATATATATATATATATATATATATATATATATATATATAAGGGTCTAGGACTATTCACTGAAAGCACATTTCACTGAAACACATCATTTGACTGTGCACAATTCACGGAAAGCTCAATTTACTGAAAACACAATTCACTGAAACACATTTCACTGAAAGTTATATATGGCCTTTCCCCCACTGTAGTGTGACCCTGGAGTTAGTATATATAGTAAGTGGGGGTATGGGGGAGCATAGGCCTCCACATTGGGGGGTGTGGGGGGCATGGCCCCCCCACCTATTTTAAATATTTTGAATTATATACATGGATACTTGCAATTCCAATAAATTACTCTTTTCTGAACATAATATATATCCAAGCTATGTGGAGGGCCACACCCCCCAATGTGGGTGTGGAGCCCCCCACACCCCCTTACTATATATACTAAATCCAGGGTCGCACTACAGTGGGGAAAAGGCCATATATAACTTTCAGTGAAATTGAATTGTGTTTTCAGTGAATTGAGCTTTCAGTGATTTGTGCCCAGTCATTTGACTTTCAGTGAAATGCGCGTTCAGTGAATAGTCCTAGACCTACAATGAGATATGGTTTATATATATATATATATATATATATATATATATATGTATGTATATATATATATATATATATATATATATATATATATATATGGTTCCCTTTTAGAAGGTTGAATGGCTGAAATGTCGAAATTCATATGGCAGAAGCCATATGCTTAAAATTCCAAAATTCAGAAGCTCAACCTTCTGAAAGGGAACTACAGGAAAAACAACGAAACACAAAACAATGTTTCTGCAGGGGGGCAAGGCCCGCTGCACCCCCACATCCCCCGCTACTTATTCATTCTAACTCCGAGATTACACTACAGTGCAGAAAGGGAAATCTCCTGGTCTGCGCTGCATGCCGATCCCCATTCAGAAGGTCGAGCTTCTGAAATTTCAAGCATATGGTCTCGGCCATATGAATTCGAGATTTCAGCAATTCGACCTTCTAAAGGGGAACTATATATATATATATATATATATATATATATATATATATATATATATATATATGGGTTACCCTTAGTACATCGAAAGGCCACTACATCGAATTCCACTTCACCTACACAGCAGAGCATCGACAAATGAAGAGCAAAAGTTTCCCGCATGGTAAGTTACTGTTTGGCCATCCACCTGAACTTTGCCCCATACCCCCGCGGTAGTGCATTCTCAGAGTTGGAATATTAAGTTAGGAGGGTGTGGGGGGCATAGCCCCACATTTGTGTAGTCAGTTTAATGGCAGTTTTTCAGTTCTGGATGGCCAAATGGTAACTTACCATGGGGGAAACTTCAGCTCTTCATTTGTCAATGTTCTGCAATGTCGGTGAAGTGGAATTCGATGTAATGGGTTGTCGACGTACTGAAGGTAACCCATATATATATATATATATATATATATATATATATATATATATATATATATATATATATATATATATATATGTATATATATATATATGTATATATATATATATATATATATATAGATATATATATATATATATATATATATATATATATATATATAGTGAGGGGTCTAGGACTATTCACTGAAAGCACATTTCACTGAAACACATTTGACTGTGAACAATTCACTGAAAGCTCAGTTCACTGAAAACACAATTCACTGAAATACATTTCACTGAAAGTTATATATGTCCTTTTCCCCCACTGTAGTGCGACCGTGGAGTTAGTATATATTGTAAGGGGGAGTGTGGAGGGCATAGCCCCCCACCATTTTTAAATATTTTTTTGAACATAATATATATCCAAGTTATGTGGGGGGGTGGTGCCTCCACACCCCCCCTTACTATATATACTAACTCCAGGGTCGCACTACAGTGGGGAAAAGGCCACATATAACTTTCAGTGAAATGTGTTTCAGTGAATTGAGCTTTCGGTGATTTGTGCACAGTCATTTGACTTTCAGTGAAATGTGCTTTCAGTGAATAGTCCTAGACCTATAGTGAGATATGGTTAGTATTTACATATATATATATATATATATATATATATATATATATATATATATATATATATATATATATATATATATATATATAGTGATATGATTACTCTTCTTCTTTTTCTTCCATAAACCTTATCTTAGGCCTTCCTCTTTTCCTCTTACCTGGCAGCTTCATCCTTAGCATCCTTAGCATCCTTTTCCCAATATACCCAGTATACATATATATATATATATATATATATATATATATATATATATACATATATATATATATATATATATATATATATATATATATATATATATATATATATATATATATATATATATATATATATATATATATATATATATATATATATATATATATATATATATATATATATATATATATATATATATATATATATATATAGATATATATGGATCGCCTACACAATGCCGGCAACCATATGGCCAACATCATATGATCGACATTCGGAATGCCGACATTGTAAGAAGTCTACAAAAAAGGAAAATAAAATTTCCTTTAAACTGCTACGCCCCCCCCCCCCCGTAACTTTAATATACCATATCCAAGATCGCACTATAGTGCAGGAATGGAAATCTTTCCATTCTGCACTATAGCAAGATGCTGGTTCCCCATTATCGGCATTCCGAATGTCGATCATATGGTGTTGGCCATATGGTTGTCAGCATTCTGGAATGTTGGCAAACTGAAGGTGACCCGGATACATATATATATATATATATACACACACACACATACACATATACCTGAGAGCATACAAGTGGATCATTGAACTATTATGAAGCCCTAGAGCTAATATAAGCAGTATATACTGGTAATCTGGAAGAATCACAACTTTCTTATATACTGATTTTTTTTTTCAGAATGCCCCATTTTATTGTATTTTTTTAAAATAATCCCAGTTTCATAATATTTGATGTTTTAGAACTGATTTCAGGTATTTTTGGTAAACATCAAGGCATTAAGTCCTTCCCTGTGGCCCCTACTGCCAGCATCAGCCATTATCTCTCTGTTTTATCTAACAAAGAGAAGTCAGCTGGTATGGCCTCACGTGTGCACCCCATCAACTCATGGCAAATTTAAGGAATTTGGTTGCAATGCACCTGGAAAGCCTAGCTTGCCCATTGAGTCTTGTGTATCTGTGTGAATGTGCATCAATGTGAGAAGGAGGCATATTAATTCTACTGACATATGCATTTTGTCAGTTCCAGGCAACTGCCTGAATCTCCCAAGCTCAGTATACAGTTCCTTAAGCATAATAGCTGAAAATGGCTTTGGCTTATATTTGCTTGCTTTCCTGACAATGGAGTTAGATTGTAATACTTGCTTGATAATGAGTTGTTGATAGTCTAAGTTCAGTGCAGCTTGGAGAAAGACCAAGATAGACATCATATTGCATATCGAGATTATTCTTTCTCTTATCAACAGCAACATGAGAGTGAGAATAATATGGTAGAGATGTGAAGCTGTCCATATGGGGAGACATTGGGACTTTCCCCCTGCAGAAAAAAGCATGCAGTCCTTGTCACATTAGCTCATAAAGCCATGGGCTTGAGTGCATGTACTATAAGAATCGTGCACTGGAGTCATCATTATGAGTTTATGTAATCATGCTTTGCAGGGCCAGTGTTAGCATTTTGGATGCCCCCAGCAAATGTAAAGTTAAGGGGATCCTGGACACTTCTATTTTAAGTATCACCCTGTCACTGCCACCCTTCCTAAGTACCCTTTTAGTTCATGCTGCAGAGTGTTAGAAGTAGTATGCACAGACTGAACTGTAGTTACAATGTTTTTAAAATTTAATAGGCCCATATATCACACTATGTTGGTCCATTTCTTAGTGGGGCATTGACTGGCATTTAGTTAAAATGATGATACATTACAACAACCAGATGCTTGGCTCTGGCCTTAGATAAAATGGTGCTCTATGATGTCTCTACTGCTGCCTACCTTTACATCCCACTGCATACATCATCTAGTGGTCCCCCCTGTTGTCCCCCCATCCTGGACTCACAGTACCATGTTCATTATTTTTTCTGCCTTTTCTTATATTTTGCCTTACTCTTCAACTTTTTCAAGAAGCCAGGGCTTTTTATATGCTTTAAAATGCATTTGAAAGTTTTTTCCTTTTATTTTTCTTTTTACAACCTTTTATCCAGTGATGGACTGAACAAAAATAATGATTAAGGGGAAAAAAAATCAGTGTTGCTGTTTAACTTTACTTTTCTTTGCATCCTTTTAACACACCTTACTTGGCCAAGACAACACAGGAAAAACTGCACAGAAAAAAACTCAATTAAACTTGGGTTTCTCAGGCCACTCTAGTTATAGATGCTCTGAAGTGCATATTGTATAACATGTTTTCAAACCTTTGATCACTAGTGAGTAAAAAAAGAACTTCGGTGCATTTTTTTCAAGAAATATAGAATTTGTGCCCAAAACTTAACGTTCAAAGCTGACAAAACAGTAACTCACAATAAACTAACAAGGAAAATGTTTGACAGGATAAATAAATCCTGTTTGGGAATATTACTTGCCTCCCCTCCCCAACAAAAAAAAAAAAACAGATGGTCACTGTCTGTGCATCATCTGACGTTAGACTGGCATGAAAGCAGAGGTTCAAATAGCCACAGGCATGTATTTCAAGTGGCTGCTGTCATACATATACACAACATGCCTCCTCACTCCTCACCTATACCCCCAAAAGGTAACCACCTGTATATGTGCAAGATGTGCAACTGTGAGGAAAGTGAAAAAAAGTCATGGTGACTGTAATGTATTCCAGCTTTTTCTTCCTAGGCAGTACATTGGCCCTATACAAGCTATACTAACCTTTCTTGTACAGCTCTGTGATCTGTGAGAAAAGTGAAAAAAAATGACTATGCTGACCCCAACCCCAAAACAACCTATAATTATCTCCTGTACAGACCTCTGAGGTTTGACAGTGAGGAAAATTAAATAGGAAGTGACTAAATCATCCCCCCACCCACCACACACAAACTACAGCAACCTTCTCACACACCTCTCAGCAGGGCTGGTTTTAGAATGGTTACAGTTCAGGGCAGAGGCCACCACTAAGTCCATGTCAAAATCCATTTATTCATTCTGGGGTGTGGGGCAACCAGACCTCTGGATGCTCTATCTGTCTGAATGTTCTGTGATGTATTTTATGCCTTATTTTTGGAAGATAATTACCTACTGTATGTCTTTGATGTGCCAGAGGAAGCTAAAGCATATGGATAAACACAAACATACACAGGGACAGGAAGGGCATGCAGACTCCACACAGAAAAAGCTACAGCCAACAATTCTACCAGATCAAAGCACTGAGAAATGGCAATGCTACTCACTGTGGCACTGTGGCAATGAACAACTGCTATCACACACATCCTATGTCTGCCAAACTACCAAGGAGAGCCACCTGTAATGTGTAAGGTCTGTGTTTGTGATGGTAAGTGAAAGGAAATCATGGCTCACTTGTTATACATTTAATACAATACAGCCACATCCCCCCACAAGTATAATGGCAGTGGCAATGATATTGATTTTAGAAATTTACTTTTACATTGCAGCACCTCATAATATATATACAAGTATTAGCCACAGTGATACTAATTTTACACTGATTTCAGCAAGTGGCCATACAATGGACAATATTAATACTGCCACGCCAGATCAGTGACTGCTGTTTAGCAGCAATCAGAATTAATGCATACCTGTCACTGTCCTTGACTATGCCTCATATTTTTGCCCTGTCATTTGTAAACATTTTGATTTTCTGGTAGATCTTTCCTGATTACAGCCAGTCAGTAATAGCATACATTAGTGTTTCATACTTATTATTGTCCAAAAAATGCACAATGATGCATTTCTTTCAAGTGAAACAACGTAATATTTAAAAAGTATTACAACCCTGTTTAGAATAACACACGTAACTGGAGAATGAATAGGTTCATAGGTAGGTAGTAGGCTATCGGCCCAAGGGCCTAAGTAAGCCTAGCCAACAAGGTTCCCTGGCTTACGTCACTTAAGAAAGTTATTTTCCTGTGCCCCTGTCGAGCAGAGCCACAGAAGTGATCCCCGGGGTGTATATCCTATTTCCCATCCACTCATCAAGATTTTTCTTGAAGACTGCTAATGAGGAACTTTGCTTGACATAGATGAGTAGCTTGTTCCAGAGTGTAGGAAGTCTCTGGGACAGGAATCTATCCCTTCAGCATGTCCTGTTTATTGTGGTGACAAGGTTTAGGTCCCTAGAGCATGTAGCTCGGAGGGATTGGGATTTCTTTAGGTGTAGCATGTCCAACAGCTCTGGGTTTAACATAGCTTTATATGTTAGGCAGATATCTCCTCAGAGTAGGCGATATGCTACAGAGTAAAGCTGGAGTTTTTTGAGACGGTCAGTGTAGGGCATCTGTTTGAGGCCAGTAATCCTCTTTGTGAGGTACTTCAATGGCCTTTACAGCTGCTGCAGATGTCTTGTGAGGTATATTCAAAAGGGGCGTTGTACTCTATAATGGGTCTAATGAGTGTCAAGTAGAGGGGAACAATGACCTCTTTTTTCCTGGATGAGAACCCTTTTGTGATGAGGTGTGCCACATCAAAGGCTTTCCTGACTACTGTGGTGATGTGATTATCAAAGGAGAGACTACTGTCCACCTGGGTCCCAAGGTCTCTTATCACACATTCAACATTACGTAGACCACTGTTTATGTGGTAGTTCATGGGTACAGAGTTTTTACCAAAGGGTATGACAATGCACGTTTTGGCACTGAGCTTGAGGCCATGCCTCTGACACCAGTCATCTGTCTCAGTGAGGCCCTTCTGTAGGATGTCCACATCATTTGGGGACTTGACTATGGCTCCTAGTTTGCAGTCATCTGTGAACTTCATTAGCCAGAGGCCTTCTGTGTTAGCCTGCACTTCAGAAAAGTAGATACCAAACAGGAGAGGTCCCAGGACTGTACCCTGTGGTACTCCACTTGTCACTGGTTTGAAGTCAGATTTGGAGTGTGCAACTTTTACAGTGTGGGTTTTGTCAGTGAGCCAGTTGGCAACCCATCTTGTGAAGTAGGGATTTATGCCTAGTTTAGTGAGTTTAGCTATAATTCCAGAAGGGGGGATGGTGTCGAAAGCCTTGGCGAGGTCAAGATAGGCTGTGTGAACCACCTTACCCTCGTCTACGGCTTTGGTGATTGCCTCAAAGAAGCCGATCAGGTTCAGAAGGCATGATCTGCCTTTCACAAACCCGAACTGGGTGGGGTCCAGAGTTTGGAGGTTACCAATGTCTTTGTTTATGAGTTCCATGATGATACGTTCCATGGCCTTGCAGACCAGGCTCGTCAGGCTAATAGAGCGATAGTTCTCAGGATCAGTGGTGGCTCCCCCTTTGTGGAGTGGGATAACTGTTGCTGTGCTCCATTCAGTGGGCACAAAGCCTGACATGAGACTATGATTGAACATGGTGCTTAGGTGGAGAGCCAGTTTGTTCTGAAGTTCGTGTAAAACGCAGCCTGGGATATTGTCCGGTCCCATGGACGTTGTGTTTTTGGTTTTAGAGAGTGCAGCTTTTACCTGTATAGATGTGATTACAGGGACTCTGCATTCTTCCTGTATAGATATGGGCCCTTTAGGGGGTAAGGGGGGGGTAAAAGTAGCACTGAACCTATCTGCTAGGATGTTGGCAATATGAGTTGGTTCTGTAATTGTCTTGCCGTTGTGCTGTAACTCAGAGCAGATCTGGGTTTTGCCATTGAGATTCTTGACATAGCTATAGAATGCTTTGTGGTTGCCCTTAGAATCGGTGGCTTGTTTTCATAGCTAGCTTTGGAGGATCTTATAAGGGATCTCAGCTTCTTACTGAGGCTGACCAGGGAGCTCCTCCACTCATGAGATTTTACTCTCTTTTGCAACAGTTTCTTCCTTCTGTTGTAGAGTTTGTTTATGGCAGGGGACCACCAGATTGGCTTCCTTTTTTTGGAGGATAGCATCTTGGTTCTGTTTGATAGCACGATCCATGCACTCGTGTAAGTCTTATAGAGTGCATTTGTGTAAGATTCAGCAGTCGTAACTGTATTGTCCATCTGCATGGGTGTCATGAAGTTCGCCACTTCTGTCTTAAGAAGCATGAAGACGGCTTTGAAGAAATTTTTTACCACAGTTTCCTTAATGGTGGGTGGGGGGTGGGATGCGGATACCTAGGGTGATTAGCTTATGGTCGGATCTGACCAACAATGAGTTGACTTCAGGTGTGAAACACCGGTCACTCATGCTGGTAATGACAAGGTCTAGGATATTGTTGCCCCTGGTCGGGGTGTGGAAAAGTTGATCCAGGGCATTGGAATTTATGAATTCCAGAAAGCGTTGAGTGAAGGAGTTGGTATATGAGTAGTTTTCCCAGTTAATGGTGGGGTAGTTGAAATCACCCATTATTAGGGTGTTTGGTTAAACCCTAATATTTTCCAGTATATCAAGAAAAGAGGAGTGGGAATCCTGGGGCATGGTGGGGGATCTGTAGCAAGCTATAATTTGGATTGCAGTTTTTCCCAGAGTTAGTTGATCTTTTTTTCTCCTTTTTTTCCCCAACCAGCAGCAGCTTTTGTGGGGCCTCCACACAGTCAAGGGTAATTAGCCCCCCTTCCCCCCCACAGCCGCAAGTATTGTGAGTATCTAAAGATGGCTATGATTCCAGTTTTAGTGGAAGGAATGACCACAAGTAAGGGTTAACTAATTCAAGGGCAGTATGTAAGTGCTGAAAAATTGAATGAAATTTTGAAGCCTGCTACTTGACAAAACACTGTTAGTACAGCCAGAGAAATATCTAAATTTTAAAGGTGACGTGGTACCAATTCTTACAATTCTTCATCCTACATGTTATTATTACTCATACAAGATTGATGTACTAGCTTTTGTTGTTTGACAGACAAGTAACAAAATATCAACATTTGATAACTTTCTGTGGTTGTGGGCATCCCCCGGTCAGGACAAGGGGGCCTCCAACAACTGCAGGGTTCACTGGTGTCTAAAACCAGCAATGATGCTATGTGATGCAAATTCAGATGAGTTCAGCAGAGTGGCTCCATATTTTCTGTTTTGTTTATTTTGATTTTTGATCGACCCCTTGCAGTTAGCTTCATTTTTAGCCTCTCTGTTGTGGAGCCAGGAAGTTGAGTAAAGAAGCACATATTATGACTAGGATGTACCAGGATTGGCAATTTAGATGTGACACGAATCCAGTCAGTGTCAACACCTTTTAATTTTTTTTTTTTAGTAAATTGGAAGTTGGTCATTGCAACACTTCAGCTACATCAGAGCATAACAGGACAATCTGGAAGTGCAGTGATGCATCACTAGGCCAGAGAACTGTAAGTGCATTCTTATCTGGTATCAGTTTGGTTGTTTTACTCCACATGAGGGAAAAAGTTGAAACCGAGGCAAGGACCCAACTCATTATCAGCTACTATGTCACCTCATTGTTAGAAATGGCCACATACAGGTAGCCCTTCTGTCTATCCTACAAAGGCCTAGGGCCAGGGTAGATAATATGAAAAGGGAAATACTGCACTCCTTTGCTGCATGCTACTTATTAAGCCTTGTTAGACAAGCTACAGCATCACGTTTCTGCAAACTAAAAGCACTGCAAGCAAATAATTTTGTTTTCATATCAAGGAAGTAAGCATAGTATGTGCAGGGCCAAGACTCTTGTGCTTAGGGGACGTCATCGTGCCTCTTTACTCATCCCTCATCAGGCCCATAATTGAGTACAATGCCCCTTTTGGGATGTACCTTACCAGACACCTGCAGCAACTGGAAAGACCCCAAAAGTACCTCACCAAGAGGATCAAAGGGCTCAAACAGATGCCATATGCTGCCCGGTTAAAGAAACTCCAGCTCTACTCAGTGGCATACCGCCTGTTCAGAGGCGATCTGTGCCTGACGTATAAAGCCATGTCCAGCCTGGAATTAATGGACATGCTGCACCTCAGAAAATCCAAATCCCATCGAGCTACGTGCTCGAGACACTTGAACCTCAGCACTGAAATAAATAGGACATGCTGGAGGGACAGATTCATAACCCAGAGGCTCCCTTCACTCTGGAATAAAATCCCAGTCCAGGTTAGGCAGAGTCCCTCATTGACTCTCTTCAAGAGGAATCTTGATGAGTGGATGGGAGATCGTAGGTTTACCCCGGGTATCACTTCTGTGTCACTGTTAGACAGAGGCACAGTATACTAACCTCGAAAAAGGGTATAGCAAAATAAATTTAAAATGGGTGGCGAAAGCCAAACACATTCTGGCTAGGCTTATAAATGCCCTAGGGCAGATAGCCTAGTATGAACCTATGAACCTATGAAGACAAATATCCTGCAAATGTAACTCTGTATACCATAGTACCTCCTCCCTATGTATAGCATACACCAAACTTTATAAAAGTAACAACAGTTCTTCAGTTTGAACTCTAAAACTGTGGGAATCCATACCACTAGTCATGAAAGACCTGAACAATTATGCATAAGTTAAAAGTACCCTTAAAAGTTACTTGACTAAATCACCTAGATGTAAATACAGGTAAAGGAGCAACCCAGCATAAACACACATGTCTTCTCCTCTTCCTGCTCAGACACCAATCCTCTTTTGCAGCACAGTGTTGCTGCTTCACATTCTTTTACACATTCCTTCCCTCTCTCATTGCTTTCTGCCCCATTGTTACCTGCTACTATTCTTTGCATCTTGGCTACTCTCCTTCTATCTACCTCTACTCCTCCTTCCCTTACTTTCCTTTGATGAGTGTCAGTATATGTACATACTATTTTACATTACACACTGTAGTTGTACGTTTCAGTACTCAGAAATGTGTTTTAACTTGTATCTTGTGCTCATTGCATCTGTTTTGAAATCATATCATTTTGCTTTCTAGTGAGTGTTTTTCACCCAGACTTGATCAGAAAGGGTCCATTAGGATAAGTGCCGTATCATGGTAAAAATACAAATAAAAAAATAAATCTGAGAATCTGAACCAAGTAAAGATGCTACAGTTTTTTTTCAATAGCATTTTTCCCATCTGTCTAAATAATACTTAATTTTAAAATAAGTATCCCACTGCCTTAAGAACTGTTTTTTAGTACTTTTTTAGACTGTACAGTCCAAAATATTGGTTAAACTGTGTTTCATAGACATAAAGAGTGAGAGCAATTTGTTCAAACACTGAATGGATGTGATTGAGGAAGGCTGGAGGTGATGTACTGCTATTTTCCCATTAGCTTTTGTATTGTTTAAGTGCCAATGAATTATTCATATAGGAGACAAAGGAGATTTTTGGTGATTTAAGTCACCTGGTGTTGACAAGTATCTGGGACTCAATTTCAGAGTTGTTGCAGGCAGAAGGAAACAAGGGTGATAAAAATTACAGAGGCCTTGTTCACTAGTAGTATAATTCATTAGGCAGGCCTCTAGTTAAATCCTTCCTCCCCTCACAGGACACAACTCTCCATGAAATGGTGGGTGTGGTGGTAGTTTCCTCATAGGTAAAGACAGTGATGCCTTTGCCAAATGTATTGTAGTCAGATGTCGGAATGCAAAACCATGTAAGTTACTGTTATTACTTTAAGAGGCTATGAACCTGCTTAACCCAAATTAGCAAAGTTATCAGGCCATGTTCATGAAATATAACACAAGTTTAATAATTCTGGCTTTCATTTTGTCACAGATTATGCTACACAATATAAATAATAATTTTGCAATATAATTTGTCTCTTGTAACAGTGTTCTTTTGTGCTTGACATTCTCCCTCAGTAATCAACTTCATATCCCAGAAACATCAAAGCAGCAAATGGTGTACTGCAGGAATATGTTACACTGTAGTTACAATCTGAGAGCTGTCACATTAGAGCATTTAATCACTGTGAGTATAAAGAAAAAATGATTAGTTTTAACAATTGGCTAAATACCTGATGCCATTCTGGGGAGATCCAGTATGTGTCAACACAGGATGGGATCCTTGACAACAGTTCTTGCTTCCGCAGGGTCTGCACCTTTAATTCCAAGGCTTACGCATACTGGAAAATTTTTGCAGCCCCAATTGTGACTTTTTAGGTAAGGTCCAGCTAATGAACCTCCCAAACATATAAAACAAATCAATCCTTGGGCCATATTACGGTAGCTCTACTTAATGCTAGAAGTATAAACAACAATGTGTCAGACCTGGAGGCCCTCCTGCATTTGGAGAACATCCATGTGTGTGTTCTTACAGAAACCTGGTTTAAGTGCCCAGAGAGCACCCCATCGATACCTGGGTTTGATGTTTACCACACATTCAGATCTGATGGAAACCATGGTGGAGTATCCATACCTGTTACAGACCACATTACCTAGAGACAGATCCCTGGAGAACCCACAAGCAGAGCCTATACAGATTTAGATCACACTAAATGTGATCCGTTATCAGTTTATAGCATGCTGCAGAACTTCATCCAAGTCTCCAGAGAATCACACAACATTCCTAAATATTCTGTATGAACTCCCCATAAATAGGAATGCTCTTATCCTATGCAATTTTTACAACCCAATGATTAATTTGGGACCTGAACCACCAACACAGGATAAGCTCAAAATTCTTACATGTTACAAACAAAAATTTCCCAAACCTACTAGAGAATAGAATATACTTGAGCTTGCCTTAACAAACTAAGCATCTATATGTGCCATTTCCAAGATACCCCTTACTGGTCAAATCAACAAACTTCTCCATCAAAATTTCCAAAGCATCAGAAACAAATATCACAAAAATTCAGATATCATATGCAAATCTACAGTACTGTGATGAAGTCCCTAAATTTAATTTTAACAGTATTATCCACAAAGTTAATACTTCAAAAACATTCTATTCACACCTAGAAAAATGTATAAAATTGACAATGCGGTTATCTGAAACCATTAATTTGTTTGTGTCTTTCGGCTTTACCTGGTTAGGGGTCACCACAGCGGAACTCCGGTCCACTAATGATTGGCAGTAGAGTTTTACGTGCTGGCTTGCCGGGCCTAATGCACAACCTTCAACGAAGGAACGCCCATTCACGCATGTCGCCACACAGAAGACGCTCTAACTGAGAATCAAATGGGCAACGTCTAACTGTGAGGCGACAACGCTACCGCAGCACCACCATCGCAGTACATTATCTGAAACCATTAATAAACTATGTAATAAAAAGAAGAAACTGCTAAACCTATATAGTAGGATAAATGACACTAAAATTAAGGAGAAAAACTAATAGCTAGGTAAGAAACTAAAAAAAGACATAAGAAAGATAATAGTATCCCGTGAACTCAGACTAACTTTATAAGCTAAAGACACCTACCAATCCTTCTTTAATTATGTCAGAAAAAAAAAAGAAATAATATCCAACATTGTTCAAAGCTTCTTCCTAGTGGTACTAACTACTCTAATGTAGTGGATATTGCCACTTTACTGGGTACTAAATTCAGTGCCATCTTCACTCCAGAGATCTCCGTTCTGAACCCACTTTCCCCTGTTGGAATCAAGCCATCAACCATCACAAAACAGTATGCAGTGATGCTATTGCCCATAATTAAAAATAACTTATCCGCGAGGCCTGGCAATACACCCAGATATCTAATTAATAGCACTAAGGAAGTGTTAATGGACCCACTTCTGAACCTCTTCAACCTGAGTCTAGCAACTGGCTTAATCCCATGGGAGTGACTAAATGCTGTTGTGATATCAAGCCACAATGGTGGGCCACCCACATACCCCATTAATTACAGACCGATCAGCCTAACAAGTCTTATATGCAAAGCCATGGCACATATCATAACTGATATGATTAACTATAATACTGAAAGATCTTAACAGACTTGACACCCAGCAGCTTAACTTTGTCAAAGGTAGATTCTGTCTACTGAATCTTTGAGTAGGATACACAGGTGGACTGCAGATAAGCTGTTCACACAACATGCTTTGACCTTGCCAAGACATTTGATACCATGCCATATATAAATATAATAAAGCTGAAGGAGCTTTAAACTGACTGTATGTGTTTAGGTGGATAGCCAGCTGGACTCACATAGTAAAAATTAGGGGTGCATCCCCTGAGGGCATGAGGGTGATTAGTGGAGTTCTGCATGGATCTGTGTTGGGACTCCTGTTGTTTGTGTTGGGACCCTTGTTGTTCAGCATCCACGTCTCAGATCTTCACTTATAAAATAAGGATCTTTGGTTAACAAAAGTTTGCTGATGATTATAAGCTAGGGGTCGATATTAAGTTCCCCACTGAGTACAAGTGAGCATGTCCCACTGACATACATGCACTCTAGCATGAGCTTTCCCTTGCTGTGGCTGGTGTATTAAAAATTGGTATATTAAAATTAGAATCAATTTCAGAGCCAAAAAAGGCAACATTTTAGCTTTTAGTAAACACTGCCTAGCTCCATCCTATAAAATAGATAACACACAGTTACAATGTGAGAAAGTTGTGAGTGACTTTAGCACATGGATGGGCAGCTCCCTTACATTTGGCCATCATGTTGCAATGGTGGTTAGGAAATCCTTTTTTCTTGCAAAACTCATAGTAAAAGGTATTTCAACCAGATCAAAAGAAGTCCTCACTTACTTATCATCCACTGTGATTAGACCCATGACTGAGTATGATGCCCCCATTGGGATATATCCAAGCATATAAAGCAATTTGAAATATCACAGAGGTTTGTAACTAAAAATATCAGATGCCTAAAAGGTCTCAACTACAAAAAGAGACTGGAGGTTTTATCCCTATACTCAGTTTCATATAGACTCCTCTGGGGAGACCTGTGTCTTGCTTATACTGTTATAAGGGACCAAGTAGTCCATGAACCCTTATACCTCAACAAATCAAGCAGTCCAGCTAGCACTAGGGCCAGAGACCTAAATCTGCTCCAACAAATAATAAAACTAAGGGGAGTGATAGATTTGTCACACAGTATCTACCACTTTTCTGGAGCAAAAACTCCATCTCCAAGTTAACTAATATGAGACACAGTCTGCCTTTAAAATGGAGCTGGACAATTAGATGGGTGTTCATAAATTCATTCCAGTATGACTGGCCAGGCCCTCCTCGTAAAAGGAGTTCAGGGGTAGGAGTGGGTACTGACAAGGTGAAAATGGCCTCAAGGCTCAGTTGCCTTGTATTTCCCATGATCTTATGGGGATTGAGCTGGTTTTCCAAAACCCTATCTGTGCACTTTAAACACTGGCACTCTATATGTCAGTCACACCTAAAGATTTGTATATAGAGATGGCCTGGTCAGGCATATGTGACACAGCTGTACCCGTATGGGGCAACCCATACTTTAAGTTGGATGGAGTTCCTTTAAAATACTCAGAATGGAAGGATCTGGGGATCAGGTGGTTTTTGGATCTCACTACATGCCGTGGGGAGCAGAGAGTGTTTGAATGTGTTTGAAGGCCTTCAAAACACATGGGGTGTTAGGCAGCAGATGTTCAGGAAATATACAAGCCTACATTATATGATCAGTAGATCTTGCTTCACAGCCCATTTAGCAATGGAGCATGTTCCTCTAAAGGATAACATCTCTAACCATACAGACTCATGTGGCCCAGGCCCAGGTATAAAACATCCTGTCTCTACTCAGCATCGGTGCAGATAATAATAGTAATACCCATTTGTTAACCATATAGGCCCACAGGACATATACTCCATTTTCAGAGGCAACGCAAGAGCAGTGTCTGATTATGTGACTTGCTCAAGGTCACACACCTGACAAATGAGGGGAAGGAATCAAACCCCGTACTACAGGAGCTACTGCTCACACCCTTAACCCTCTGCACCAGCTGTCAAATAAGTATACTGGGAAGAGGTAGTAACCCACATTAGATCTTGGTTAGGCACTACAGGGGACCGAATGCAAGGATTTATATTTGTTTCTAAAAAGACAGTGTTGCTTATCACAATCCTGTTGATGCTTCACTGCGTTGCATTTGTGGATTTTGGAGCCCCTCAGCAGATCAAAGTTCTGGGACTGCCGGCCGGTTTACAAGTCATGGGTGACCACCTCCATTTTGAATGTTAGCATATTAGGGCTAAAACATTCCCTGATCCAAACTAGGTATGCGGACATAACAAGCACCAGGTATACATATTGCTGAAAACAGGTATTGTTATATGGTCATTGAGGTTGTCTACAGTTGCTAAGGTCAACAAAGTAGAAAATTCCGTTAGCACTATTGGTAGAAGACCTGCATACTTGGGTCATTCACAAAGGGAAGCTACACTCAGGTAGCTTTAGACTAAAAAATGGGAAGATTTTGGGTAATTCTAAAACTTGTTTATACACGAGCACTACTGTGATGTGGGCCCTTCATGCAGAAGGTTTGAGAGGGGAGCCTGCTGGCTCATGCAGGAGATCCCTACGTCACCCCATCTTCAATGATTTACTCATGAGTACCAGTGTTTGGTGCTGCACTGCTCCCTGTCCCAAACTAAGAACTATCTCAAGAGTAAGTCCTACCAGATATTTCTCTGCCTTTGTCTGACATCACTGTTCTTATGTTGTGATTTATTAGTGACATTTGTTAGTGTTATTATTGTCATTTCACTGTTGCTGTCATCAAGGTGAACGTATGAAACTTAAGAACATAGGATTTACAATTTTATATTAAGAACACAGGTTACATTTTCCCCTCATTTATATGGCAAATGTTGAAGGTGTGATGGACAAGAAAGAGGTTACTATGAACATATTTTTGGGAGTGTAATGAGATGCCAGACTAAAAAATTCCTACAGAGTACTCTAGCAGAAATATTGGGTAAGCAAATGGGTGTAATTAAGAAAATGATTTTTTTGAGCTGGGATACAGGATCTGAATTGCTTAGACATAGTAAGGCCTTGTTGAGTTTAATTCTGGTGGCTGCCAAAACAGCAATTCCCAGAAAATGTATATCAAGGTATAAGCCAATTGTACCTGAAGTAGTGAATATTGTTACAGAGATAAAAGAACAGGAAGTGGGATTTTTAGAAAAAGGTAGAGCAAACTACATAAAAAAAATGTTAATTGTGGGAACAATACATGAAGAATAATGTTTTGGAGGCATGAAGTTTAAGGGAAGGCAAGAACTCAGCAATTCATGTAATGCTGGATTGATGGTAATTGCACAAAAGCATGTATGCACTGTATAATGTTTGTCACTTTGAACATGTTCACATGGTTTGTTTTCGTGTAAATAAATGTATGTTTGTTTATGTCTTAAGTGAGAATTCAGTAAAGGTGTTAAAAAAGAACATAGTTTAAGATGTATTTAATACTGGTAAACTGTTTGCCATTGTATTTTGTTATGACTTTTGTGATGGTGCAATAAAACAAAACAATAGTACGTGAGGCTCACATGGCTTCTTATAAAACGAGACAAAGTCCAGCAGCTTTTGTTGTTAAAGACAGCTAATCTCTCCACTCCCCTAATTGCAAGCTTTGGCTGGGGCAAAATGCTGCAGATATAGTCCTGATTTACTCAGGCAGAGACTAATTTGCATATAGATATGCATAAAGTATGAGCTACAAGAGAAAGAAATAAAATAGGAACTTAAATGGTGATAAGAACTGATGCTTTCCTCAGTGAAGAAAATAGTAGCTATTTAAAATGCACACAGTTCAGCAACCCCCCCGCCACACACACACACACACACACACACACACAAAGACTCATGTATCTCCTGACTGCACATAATCTTCTGACTGACGTTCCTCCTCCTTACTTCATGATCTTATTCTATTACATCATAAAATGGTTAATGACACCACAAAGTCTACTTTTCAGCTGTAGCTGGGTGGCTATATTTCAAAGTATGCAGGCTCAGACAGTGTCAGCCTAGATAAAAGAAATGGATCAGGTATCTGAGATGTAAAGCAGTACCAGCAAAGTCATCAGTTTCTCAGTCGTTTTGTTCAGAATACAGCCAAAACCAATCTGGATCACGTTAAAGATGATTCTGAACGATTGTCCCCTCCAACACTTTCTAATATAGAGCAGGTTATATATACCCTTAAGCTAAGAAAGTAGATTCAGATTAGAAAAAAGCAGATGCCCACTAAGAGACACAAAATCTGGATGATAAAGATGTGACAGTTCAAATATCATACTCTGGCAAATTCAGGTAACAAAAATTATGCATGGGTAAAACAAGAGGTTGTGGTACTTAAGGAATTTTTAGGCAGAGAGTATAACTTTCCTTCCACTAGTTAAAAGAAAAAGATATGCTCTCCTCATCTGGGCTATGTGGAAACACTTCTGCTTACGAAGTGTAATGCTCACCTGCCTGCATAAATAATATCTTTGCATGTCAGAGAAGAGCACCAAGAGAAAAGTTTTACATAAAGGTTAATCTTGTGTCTCAGAAGGTGGCAGTTTAGGTAAAGCAGGGATTGCTGGCCTGTATACAGCTTCATAAGGAAGATACAATCACCTTGCCTACCCTAAGGGTTATGTTAAGACATTTGAAAGAGTAGAACCCATCTGTTAGAAATGTCTTGGTACAGGTGTGGAACTCATGTTAATTTAGATTAGATTACCTTAGGCATACTTGCATCTTCAACAGCACCTCTGAATGCTCTATATACAAATATTTGTCAAATGCCAAGTTAAAGGGAGAAAGTCCCACCATCCAATTACATTGTTGCAATACTTGGGCCAAATATGATACAGATTGTTATATGATGCAGGACCAGTCACAAACTCTGCACTAATAACCAGTAGTGCAACTATGGTGAGGTGAATGGGGCAATCATCCCAGGGGCTGTCTTGTCCAGGGTGCAGTTCATGAGCCCAATATCAGATGATGATGATGATGCTGCTGATGATGATGATCATTGTCATCATTATAAACCCCCTTCTTCCCATTTTCTACATGGGGTCAGGGAATTCTGTTAACGTTCGCCATCTCTCTCAGTTCAATACCACACTCCTGCTTCTTCAACACGTATGCCTGACTATCACAGACCTTCTCTCACACAGTCCATCCAGCTCTTTGCTGGATGCTCTAGTTTCCTCTTACCTTCTTCCTGTCTGTCTCAAATTTTCTTCACTAGATTGTCTTCTGCTTTTCTACACGTGTCCAAACCACCGTAATCTGTTCTCTTTGATCTTGTCTGCAATTGGAGTTACTTTGGCTTCTGCTCTTATGTCCTCATTTCTTCATCTGTCCCACAGTGTGCATCCTACCCCCCTTCTCAGGTACTTCATGTCCATCACCTGTAGCTTTCTCGTCTGCTCTGCTTTGCTGCCCAGGTTCTGCACCACACTGTAGTACTGGTTGCATCACTGTTTTGTACACCTTACTTTTCAGCTTCTTTGGCGTTTTTTTGTCATACACTACACCTGGCACTCTATGCCAATTGGCTGAAGCTCCTCTGATTCTAGCTTTGACCTCTTCATTAAGACTATCCTTCTTCTCAACCACCCCTCCCAGATACTTGAAGCTGTTAACCTGTTCTACTAACTTCCCTTCTGTCTCATTTCTCAGCTTCTTCTGACTTCCCCAATTTGCTGACATTACAACTGTCTTATCTGTACTTAGTTTCATCCCATGTGCTTCCAGTTTTGCATTTCATTTCCCCTATCCTTTGTTGAAGTTCTTGCTCAGAGTCTGCCTGTAATGCCACATCATCCACATAGAGCAACTTTGTTGATCTGTCCCAGCTGACCTGTTTGTTAATGTAGTCCATCACCAGTATGAACAGCAGTGGACTCAGAGCTGAAACCTGTTGCATACCCACTCCCATTGGGAACTCTTCTGTGAGACCGAACACTGTTTATACTTGAGTCACTGGGTCCTTGTACATATAGCCTGCATTTATTCTACCAATGTTCTGGGACTTTAAACCACTTCAGTACTGCTCAATCAGCTTTCTTAGGACCTTGTCATATGCTTTCTCCAAGTCTAGGAATGCCCAGTTGAACTGTTTCCTCTTCTCTAGCTTCTTGTCAACTGTCTCACTGCACACATCGGGTCATTTGTGCTGCATACTGATCTGAATCAGGACTGGTCATCTCCCATCTTACTTTCTATTATTCTGCATATCCATCAATCAATCACCCTCTCCAGAACTTTCATGCAGTGTGACAGGAGTTTGATACTCTGTACTGCTCACAGTTGTGGATGTCCCCTTTGTTCTTGTAGACTGTCATGAGTATGGTTATTCTCCAGTCATGTGAGATATGCCTTTCTCCCCACACTGCTATGAGTACCCTCAGGAGCCATTTCTCCCCTATTACACTCAGCATCTTTATCATATCTGCTGTGACCTCATCTGAGCCTGCTGCTTTCCCTGACTTCATTTTCCTTAGTGCTGTTCTTACTTCTTCTAGGGTGGGCTCCTCTTCTTCTCTCATTGTAGACTGTGTCTGGGGCAGTACAGCTTCTGTGGGGTTTTCTTCATCCAGAAACTGCTGGAAGTGCTCCTTCCATCTGCCTTTGATGTCCTGTGGACTGGTGAGCAGGTTGTTGCTGGCATGCCTTATGAAGCATGTCTGACTATCTTCTTTATCTTTCTGTCTTTGTCTTTCAAACTGATATAGTTTCTTTTGTGCCCCTTACTGAGTCACTTTCCAGAAGCTGGCAGAGCGCCTCTGATTCCCTATTATTTGCTATTGTAACTCCTTTCCTAGTTTCTTTTTTAGCTAACCAATATTCCTTTGTAGCCTGGTCCGTATTTTCTATCCCCCACTTTTTCCTGCACTCTTCTTTTTCTTTTGATGACTTCTTGGACTTGTGCATTCCACCACCAGCTTTCCTTGTGTACCTTATTTCCATACCTGGCTCGGTCACATACCTGTTCTGTAGTCCTAGCACATATGTTGCTTTGAAACGCTCCCATTCTTCTTCAGCTCCATCAATTTCCTCCTCTTCTTGGGGTGCTACAAAAAATGTACCATGTGTCTCTGTCTCTCATGAAAGCAGTTTCACCTCTCAACCTTTTAACGCAAGAAACCTGGACAAAGCCTAAAACAAGGGCCAACAATAGGGGCATGTTTTAAATATTGCTCTTCTAAAGTTTAAACTTAAAAAGTTGCTAGAATAACAAGATTTGTATTGGTGTGCATTTTCTGATGGAAATGAAATGTGAAACACACAAATATATGTCATTAGCTAGTTCAGTCCTCACTGATTTGCCAGAAAACCATAAATTTTATCAGGAAAAAATCTGGACATTCTGCAAAAATCATGACAGTTGATACATTAAGGCTAACTATTCAGCATATGCTGCTTAATACTCTAAAGTCCTAGGTGAACTAAGGTGAAAAATCACTCCAAAATGGGGCCTCACTGTATTCTGTATTCTTAATAGGCTTCTTGAGGTCTCCATTAGAGTACCTTGAAATAATAGCCATTACTGCAGATTTGCACAATAACAAATTGTGCTTCCAAAGGTATTGTACTGTATGTCTGAGCCACAGATTTGTGTAGGGGTTTGGGAACCTTTCTTCTTCTTCCTTTGGTGTTTAGGCATCTCAAGAGTATCATAAAACAGGATAGGTGTATGTAATACTGTATACAAATATTTATTAGGTTTGATATTTAGGATTATTACTGGGTTTTTATAAAATGAGTGTTATAATTAAAAGCTGATTCTAGTTCAGACAATTCCTTTATTGACAACTAGCATGCAAATGGGATATATACCTGTCATGGTTTGTTTTGCGCAATAACAAGAGTTGTGTGTGTGTGTGTGTGTGTGTGTGTGTGTGTGTGTGTGTGTGTGTGTGTGTGTGTGTGCGCGCGCGCACGCGCGCACGCATCTAGGTTCACAGGTCAGTACTAGGCTATCTGCCATTGTGAGCCATTTTAAAACTAGCCAAATTTCCCATTCCAAAGGTAAGAATCAAACCTTGTACATTGTGCATATGAGATAAACCCAGTATGACTCATATGGTCAGAATGTAATCCAATGGATTATTTTTTTCTTTTCTTTTTTTAATAATTTTTTTATTTCTTCTGTCGCTTACTTGCTTACACTTTGCAATTATCTTTATTTATTTGTTATGTCTGAAATAAGGCACTTGGAGGTACAGCCTTGTAGTTCCTAGTAGAGCACACCCTTAGTTGGCATTTGGGGCATTTGGACTATACCTGCAAAGAGATGTGGATTGTGCTGAATTCTGCTTTATTTGTAAAATCTGTTTGGTTTCTTTAAATTGCTAAAGCTGTGTTGTGTTGTGTTTAGTTATGCATTACAAGATAGCTACATGATTAACTCTGAAAATGCTTTAAACTTTCAATAAAACTTCTTGTTTGAACAGGGGTTAGAGAGTCCTGGTCTCTTATGTTTTTGTGAAAAGTTGTCAAGGCATTTTTTTACCACCTCTTTCCAAAAATTTTTTTTTTTGCTCGGGGAGTCTCGCCCTGGGCTCTAAGTGGTCTAGCTATTCCTCTGCTAGTATCTTTGAAATACAAACTTCAGGACAATACAATTGGTCACATCATACCTCTCAACATCTCAGTGCAAGAAATCTGGATAAAGCCAGAAATAATGGGGAGACAAAGGCCCAAAAATCAAGACAAATTTTAACTATTGCTCCTATAAAATTAGAAAGTTGTTAGAATAAAAGGTTTTGCATTATTATGTATTTTCTGAATGATAGGGAGTCTGAAACTCAAACACCTGCAATTATTTGGTATTATTTAGTGATTTCAGTCCTCAATGATTTGCCAGAAAACTACAAATTTTATGAGGAACAGATCAAAAATATGAAGCAGAAATCTGGACAGTCTGCAAAAATCTGGGCATTTGAGAGGTGTGGATCACATACAGGACAGTTTAAATGTACTTCAGATTATTCCTGTTGAGAAGCAGAATGCAGAAATACATCTTGATGGATATCAAATGATGTGATTATAACAAGTCTTCACTTGTGACTCATACGTTTTCAATGTTTTATGGCATGGAATGTCCCAGCAAAGTCATTCTACACAAACAGCTGGTATTGGTAACATAATGATTCTGACTGGCACACATCCTTCTCCTACCACAAAAGCTTAGGCAAAGTGTACGGTTTATTTAAATCTTACATCCCAGGGTCAGCACTGAATCAATATCTGATACTGAGAATAACATTTAAAATAGAAGGCATACAGAGAAATTTTTAGAGGTTTATCGGTTCACAGGAGATTAGTAAGCTAACGGCTTAAGTGACCTAACAAGCCTAACCAGTTTTATCCAGATTTTTCCAATTTTCCATCCCTACAGGAAAGATGACAAAGTCAGCAAGTGGGGTGTTGACAATTTTTACAGATTGCCTCTGTCCATAAGGGACACAGGAGCCACCCCAGGAGTGCATTTGTGATCTCCTATCCATTGGTCCAGATTGTGCTTGAAGATGGTCAGGGAAGGGCTCTGCGTCATGTGAATAAAAAGCCTATTCCAGAGGATGGGCAACCTCTGGGACACATATCTGTGTCTCCAACATGAACTATTCATGTCAGAGATCAGGCTTAGATCTTTGGAATAGAAAGCCTATTCCAGAGGATGGGCAACCTCCGGGACATATATCTGTGTCTCCAACATGATCTATTCATGTCAGAGATTAGGCTTAGATCTTTGGAAAAGGTAACCGTCATACAGTTAGTTTGATGAATATGCAACATTTCCATCAGGGCTGGGACAGAGACTGCCTTGAAGGCCAGGCACAGATCACCCCTCAGTAACTGGTAGGAACCTGAATCAGTGACAGAGCTTTTAATAGGTCCATATATGGCATGTTGGTTATTCCCTGTATTTTTTGGTGAGAAACCTCTGAGTATGCTCCAACTGTTGTAGGTGAATGGCAAGGTACATGCCAAAGGATACATTGTACTTGATTACTTATCTGATGAGGGTCTCAGAGATGATAATGTAGTTAACAAGTGATGGGATGCTTTATTTACTAATTTCTGAGTTACTGTCAGTAGGCATTAGCTTGACTGGAAAGCCAGTATCATATAATGTACTTCTAGTTGTTTTCTTAGGCCCCCTTTTTAATTGTTGTAATTTTCACAGTTTTGTTTTATACTTGCTTATTTAATGCAGTACTGTTGTCATTTCTTTTTCGGTCGGTAAGTCTGTTGGCTAAAGCTAATAAGAAAAGTTATAATGCAGGAAATGCAACATTGCAAAGCCTTACTTAACGCCTGGTTGTTGTCAGGTGCACAGCAACAGGGAGAAACAAACACATCTTGTTGGATGGCCTGCATGTATGTTACAGCATTGGAGCAGCTGCTGATAAGCCCCTAGACAACACAGTGCCTTTACTGCGTAGAAAGGCAGGCAGGCAGGCAGGCAAGCTGGAATAAGGCAAAAGGGAAATGAAATCAGCTGAAGGAAGATGTATTTCACACCCATTACCCTGCTAACAGTTACTGCGGTGGTGATGCTGCGGTAGCATTGTCGCCTCACAGTAAGACGCTGTCCCGTTCGATTCTCAGTTAGAGCGTCTTCTGTGTGGTGACATGCGTGAATGGGCGTTCCTTCGTTGAAGGTTGTGCGTCAGGCCGGCAAGTCGGCACGTAAAAATCTACTGCCAATCATTAGCGGACCGGAGTTCCGCTGTGGCGACCCCTAACCGGGAAAAGCCGAAAGACACAACAAACCCTAACAGTTAGATTTCCTAACCTCTGGGTGAAGACAGGATGCCAAAATAAGTCTCCAGGGAGTGACAAGGCAATTAGATGGTGTTCCTGAAGGACAGAGTCCAGAAGGCTATCACTGAAGCCAAGAGGGGTGAAGAACGCTGTCCTCTACATTAGGCCTTGCAGAACTTTTTGTTGAACTATTGGAAATATGTATTGGAGTGGATAACACAAATGAGGTCGCATAAGTGATGTTTCATTTAGAATTATTTATAAACTATGATGACGCTCTTTTTTGTTTGGTTTTTGTCATTCTCTTCATTTTGTTTGAAAGGTGAACGTTTCATTTTATCTGCAAATAAGCCTGCTTAAACTGACAAATGGCAGAGAAACAGTTTGTTCTACAAACTACAAATTGCAAGCTACCTGAACTGTTTTCCCCATCTTAGATAAAATTCTAGTCTCCCTCAGTAAACTGCTACTGCTTAAGACATTTGACTACTCTAAACTGGTGTGAGAAACTGCCTGAGAATGTTAATGTGTGCCAAGTAAACAAAAGTGAGGACTGTTAAAAATCTGAAGCTATACCGGCATTTGTACTGATAGAAAGTATATTTTTGTGGCTAACAAACAGTTCTATGAGGAATTGCTAAAAATATTACCCTCGTGTGAGAATGCTGTTTTGGACAAAAAAGCCATAATGGAAGTAAACAGAGGCTGTCTGGTAACTGTTTTCTTGTTGGTGAAGCTAAGCACTGCATGTACAGAATTGCAGCTGTTGAATCCTGTATAAAATGGCTAAATTACTCCTGGCCTTGAATTCTAACAAGACCTTTCTGGAAAGTAATATCACCACTGATCAACAACTGCTTAACTTGTAAAAAACAGGTTTCCACCCTTGTGAACCAGTCTCCCACCTTGCTGAGAATTCAAATGCTAATGGTCCTTTGAAGAAACTAAGTAAAAATGATGATGCGGAGGCCTATCTGATGGCCTTTGAATAGTATGTAGCTCAAAAGAAGTGGCCCCCAAGCTGAGTGGGCCAGAGTTCTCGCATCTCATTTAAATGAAGATTCACTGAAGAGCCCTAAAAGATGCTGATGCCCATGACAACCTGAAATTGAAATGAGAATTTCTGGCAAGGACTGGAGCCTCACCTGAAGCATAATTCCTTAAGTTCCACAGCTAGACGCTCAGTATCGACAGTCTGGTAAGGTCACAAATGGCTGGTTTAATGTATATTTTAAAACTGTGTCAAGAACTTCATGTAAATAATGTAAGTACATTTTAGGAAATCTTGCTGTAGGTAAGTTTAAAAGGCAGTCCCTAGTAATATAAGAAATGACTCTAAGTATTCTAGATAAGTAATTGTTTTGATATAACATTTTCTGTTAACTGAAATTGAATTAGGTTGCTCTAAATTAGATTTGCACGAATCAGTGGGTAATAACAAAACTTTACCAAGTGTGCTGATTCCCCTGCAAACAAGAATATGAGTTTCATAAAGTCAGGATAAAGGGTATGGATGTCTGCATATGTTACAGATTTTTAAATACCCAATTATTATCAATAAATGAACAATGTCAATTTTTTATCAGTAAGTATGCAGTATAGAAAGAAACTAAAATATACTATTTTTACAGACCTCCTTCTTTAAGCAAGGTAGGCTGTAAAAGGAATATAAGAATTGGGTTAATGTAATTAAGGAATATACTGTAGGAACAAATTATATCCTAGGTGAACATTTTAATCTTCCAGAAATAAATTGGTTATCAATATCAGAGAACACCGGGAAGGAAAACCTATGCATTGCTATATTTCAAGAACTTGGGAGTGTACAACATATTCTTCAGATAGATAGATAAGCACACTCCCTCTAACATTGTAAGTTATTCTGTCTAGGAAAATACTGAAGAAAACAGTATTAGGTTTACTTTCGAATAACATAATGAGGCTTAAATATACAAATATCTACCAGTTTCATTTTAGTACAGGGAAATCACATGCTATTTGTAATTTAAATTTTATTAATCTTTTTAACATTTTATAACAATATTTTTGAGGCCCACAAAAGGCTCACAAGTAAATGCTACATATGTTGATAAACTGAATAACAACAGAATACATTAAAAATTATCAAGATAAGATGTAGAGGACACCTTATTGAAATAGGTTCAGTCTTGCTTAGTTGATAGCTTGTGGGCAATATAAACTGATGATAACTGTTCAGCTCTGTTTACTCCTAGGGGTATAATTTATTCAATTTAAAGTTGTCAGATCTTAGCTTTCAAGATGGGGTAGATTTTCTTATTACGCTGATGATATTAAAATGGGTAAAACAATTGTTACTACATCATATAAACTGTGTACAGGCTAATCTAGCTCATTTAAATCAATGGACTCTAGAAAATAAAATGAATACAAATGTTAATAAAACCAAACAAGAATTCTGGAACAAATATTGATGTTTATATTCTTATTGGTATTAAAACTAATAAAGTTTATTCCTTTAAAAATCTTGAGCTGAGAGTATCAGACTTATCTTTTAAATGTCATATAAATAATATCTATCAAAACCAAGACAGTTTAAAATTAGTTGGTTTATTAAATAGATATGTCAAACCCAAGTACAAATCTTCTTGTGTCTATTTAATACCTTAATGAGATCCAAGCTGGAATATATAATGACAATCTAGAATCCTATTAGATCTAAATACAAAGTGGCTGTGAGTAAGAAATAATCCATGCATTTGTATAAACTGAAATGGCCAGAAGTTACAATTTACAAAATCACAAAAAAATGTGAGACAAAATTAGCCACAACAAAGAATACCTCATTATTGGCTGATGTAGTTACCACAGATGTCCCATGGATCACATTGGCACAGGTACCCCCCACACACACATTCAGACATTCATATACACAAATACAGGCACAGACAAAGAGACTCAGACCCACACTCACAGAAATCCCACATGTAGAGACACTCACTGTACATCACACCACACACTTGACTCCAGTCATGGACACATTCACCCATATATACACACACACGGATACACACACACACACACACACACACACACACACACACACACACACACACACACACACACACACACACACACACACTACACTATTGATCCACTGTCTAACTCCCCTGTAGACAAGAACTCTTGCACACACGCACACATGCGCACACACACATACACAAACACACATGCATGCACACTCACACACACACATGCACACACACGCACACCACATGCACACGCAGACACACACACACACACACACACACACACACACACACACACACACACACACACACACACACACACACACACACAAACAAACAAATACACCCCCCACAACTACATCTATACTGCCTTCTACCTGACCTTGACATGTCATTTCCCCCCTTGCCTGTAATAAGTGAAAGCAACATTTTGGCCATGTTCATTAACACTGCTGGCCAAATTAATTTATGCAGCTGAGTGTGTAACTTCCTTCCCATAGGCATTGCCAGGACAGAGCATATGGCTTATTATCTTTAGTTACTCCTCTGGAGTGCCTCATTAGCTTTTAGCTCAGTCATGGAGACCATGTAGAATTGCTATGAATGGCCTTGGCCAGCCATATTAGGATTTACCATTGGTGGTAGCCCATTTTGAATCTCAGGACCAAATTGCTGCAAAGTATACAGAAGAGATTTACTAAGAAATAGAAAGTCTATACAGTCGTTTTCGTATTCTGAGAGGATAAGACTTCAGGGTTTACAGATATTGAAATATAAGAGCATTAGAAATGATTGGATTTTAAGTAAAAAGAGATCAAGATTTTTTTCTGTGTGAATTATTGGGACTTTTATTTTCATTTCTTTATGGTCTTAGCAGGTTTTTAATCTTATCTGGAAATATCGGTTTCTCTGCAAATTGCAGTAGCGATTGGGTAGTCTATCTGGCCTCATGTAGTTGCTCTGCATTTTATGTAGGACAGATCTCTAGGCCACTTAGATTGCGAATTTCTGAGCATTTAAGTGACATTAGACATAAGAGAATAAGCAATGCTTTGTATAAACATACCATAGATCACCCCACAGCTTTGTTTAATGTTATGATTATTGACAGGATCATGGGTAACAGATCCAATAAAGCAGGGTGGCATTCTGTCTTGGATACTAGAGAGAAAAAATGGATCATCAAACTGGGTGAACTTTTTCCACCCGGACAAAATGAATATTTATGAGGTAACCAATCATGGTATGTATTTAATTTGTGGTACTGTATAAAAGGAACAAATGATTGTTTTTGCCTTTAACACTGATGAAGGCTATGATACTATTCTAGCCAAAACCGGTCTGTTCTTTTTGTTCTTTTCATGTACAGTTTGCTGGCTTATCATTTCTTCTGGTTTAGTTATTTTGAGCCATTCAATTACCTACACGCAGGGATCCTTTTTGATGTAATTAAATACCCTCCCAACCCACACAAATATTCACTCAACTGCATGCCTGCTCCAAAATAAAAATAAATGAATGAATAAAGAGCTCAGGGGCTTGTTATATTCACAAAAATGATTACAAGTATCCATAAGTGCCCCTCCACCCCCCCGCCCCCCAAAAAACAGCAATATCAGTAAACATTGACTGCAATTGTAAGTATTCACACTGGACTTCAACATGCCAAAGGAATATAAAAAGTTAATTCTTTCACCAAAAGGTGAAAAGAAAAACACTTCACTTTTGTTATGAAAAGGAGATCACAACCACAAAGATTTGCTCTGCTTTATTAGAAT
>NC_056744.1:210513274-210533274 GCF_019279795.1 Protopterus annectens | reverse complement strand
GCAGATAACCGACAATTTGTAATCCCGACAGTGAAAACACCGACATGGGAAATGTGTGAACGCAACTCGGTAAGTATGCGATAGTGAGGGATTTAGGGTGCGGGTAAGGTGAGTGTGCGATAGTGAGGGACTTAGGGTTAGGGTGCGGGTAAGGCAAGTGTGCGATAGTGAGGGATTTAGGGTTAGGGTGCGGGTAAGGTGTGTGTGTGTGATAGTGAGGGATTTAGGGTTAGGGTGCGTGTAAGGTAAGTGTGCGACAGTCAGGGACTTACGGTTAGGATGCGGGTAAGGTAAGTGTGCGATAGTGATGGACCTTAGGGTTAGGGTTTGGGTTAAGGTTAGTGCATAGATAGTTGTGTGTAAGGTGTAGCGTAGGTTTTTAGGTTGTTGGTGTGCTTGTGTTGTGTTGTGTGGAACAGCAAACTTTTTGTTTTGTTAACTGTCGGGATTGTGGTTTGTCGGGCATGTGAACTTTCGTGTTTTTGCGGTTTCGTTCTTGTGGTGTTGGTGTTGTGGTTGTTGGTGTTGTGTCATGTCAGTTTAGTGTAGTAGACCCATATATATATATATATATATATATATATATATATATATATATATATACGTACTTGAGCAAACTCACTTTCGCAAAAAAAAAAAAAAAAAAAGAACACGCAGTTTGCGTGTAGATTTAGTTGTACATCAACATGTACTGTATTGTTGAATGTATAACTAAGCAAACTGTTGCTTAGATTGTGGTGCAGCAGGGATAAGGGAATATTCCCTTTTCCCCTCTGTAGTGCAACCTCGGGGTGAGAATATTAAAGTTGGGGGGTGGGGTGCAGGGGGGCTTGCCCCCTTGCATAAACGTGAGTAGTGTTTTATTTGCTTAGGTTTTTTGGCGTGTTTTTTTTTCACGAAAGTGCATTTTCGCTAAAATTCACTTTTGTGAAAGTGAGTTTGCTGATGTACATTTCGCTTAAACGTACTTTCGATCTATCAACATAGATTCAGATAGATAGATATATATATATATATATGTGTGTGTGTGTGTGTGTGTGTGTGTGTGTGTATATATATATATATATATATATATATATATATATATATATATATATATATATTATATACAGAGGAGTAAACAATAACTTCAAAGCAAGGTGAAAATACAGGAAACAAATTAATGGGTGGAACAAACTGGAATGGGTGGAGCTACATTGGGGCAGTGTCAACTCTGAGTAGGGCTGCAGTTTTAAATAAATAATTGGACACACACCACGACACATGCTAGTCTTTCAGCAGTGTTCTTACTCCTTAGCTATGTACCAGAAATAATTTGAGAAAGAGAATGTATTTCTAACATATGAGGGAGGATAAATAGGTACAGATGTAATGTTTTCACACTCCTGCAATTATACAACTGATTGGCCCTCTGTGAATGTATAACATTATGTAAACACACGCTCACATGCACACACACACACACAACATACACACACACACACACACACACACACACACACACACACACACACACACACACACACACACACACACACACACACACAAACACAAACAATGCAAACTAATACCGTTTTGAAGTAACAGGGTGGGTGGCTCAGTGGAAAGATCTCTGCATTTCAGCTTCAGGGTTTCAGTTCTGTGTTCTGGTTACTATGTGTGTGGAGTTTTGCATGTTCTCCTGGTGTCTACGTGCTTTCTCTGGATACTCTAGTTTCCTCACACCTTCCCAAAACATGGTGCTTCACTAGCTAAATTGAGTTGTCTAGACACACTCACACACACACATACACATGCGCGTTCGTGTGTGCATGTTGTACTTATCCTTGCCCTTGTGGCTTAGATCATGGCTGAAAAGGCTAAGAAAAGTACGAGTTTAATTACCTGGTTTGTCTGCAAAATAGACAAATAAAGATGGTCAACCAACATTATAGCTAGGAATGGCAAACACTGAAGCATATTCCATGCGTCTTACAATAACATTTTCCTTGCTAAACTTTTTTTTTTAAAGATGGGAAAGACGGGTTGAGTATTATATATCTATCAGAATTACAATTATGTGAGGTTTTAATAATTAAAACAGTGAATATAATGTATCATTCAAGAAACAATTATCAATGTAATAAGACATCTTAACTATAAGCTGTGTGGTAGGTACTATGTACTTTTAATTTATTTACCTATTTTAAATATTTTAATTATTTCAGAATACTCTTCTGAGCACTTTTAATCATTTTCAGTGTACAGTGATATGTTTTATTATATGAAGGCCTAGTTTAAGTGTCAAGAGAACTACAAGCAAGAACACAAATTACAGAGTTGCTTACAGCATTTCACTAGAATGTGTGGACAGTTAATGTATAATATACATTCAATAAAATGATGCAGTAAAACTAAAAAGCACCTAATTTTATCCTAAGGTAGCTTGTGGGTGAGTAAGGTCAACAGGTCAACAGTAATTTCAGGATTGCATAAAAGGCAATGTCGCTGTGCACCTATATATGAAGTTCAGAGTCTCAATAACCCATTTTTGGAGCAAATGTGCCTGAGTAGTTTTTGAGATACATTTTTGGAGCATTCTACCTAAGTAGTTTTTGAGATAAATTTTTGGAAATGACAATCATCTAGTGAAGTGTTGATTAAGTTATAAATGATGAAGATACTTAACTCATTTAATAAAATTTTATCATCCCTGTACATTTGGAAGTCAGGGTCTTTTTTATTTTTAATGTTTGATAATATATATATATATATATATATATATATATATATATATATATATATATATATATATATGGGTCTCAGTTTGGAGTTGCGTTTATATCTAATACATTGTGTTGTAATTGTATTAAACATGCAGCAAATCTTCTTGTCTATAGGATGTGCAAGCACAACAAGAAACCATTCTGCAGTATTATAGGCCACAGTTTGTATTGCACTATATATTATAAGCTATATCACACAAAATGTAGAACAGTCCAGAAACATCCTTTCTGAATGAGATTTTGTTTCTGAGATACAAGTTCAGCTGTCATCAATGTGCACATGAGCTAAACATGCCAATACATAACTAAAAGTGTAAGAGCATGAACAAAGATATGTGTACTGCTTTGTCATGTACTATTAGTGCATCGCGTTGCACTAAACAAATCACTATGCTGCACTTTAGCAGTGTGTACACCCAAACTGGGTGCGATTGTGATGAGCACTATACTGCTATATATCAAACTGTTATGTACAGCATACAGCGCAGCAATGAGGCCCTAAGAATTTGTGCTGTGCCTTTATGTTTCACTGCACAGTACCACACCATTCTATAAAATACACTATGGAGTACTGCAGACAGATGTTCTGGCTGAAATGTCTATATTTTGCTGCTGTGGGACAGATCACACTCATTTTTGCTGTTTACAGCAATGTACTGTGTTGTAGTATTATGCAAGCAACGATGCTCAGCAGGGTGGGAGCTACGATGAAATAATGTACTATGTTGTGACCCTCACCCTTAGAATGTCTATTATTTCCCTGTAATGTCCATACTGCAGGGCACTATTACACTTAAAAATTATATTAAATGACACTGAATACTCATCGTAAGCTTAGCAACATTAGTACAGGAACTCTCTCAAGTGTAATTTCGATGCAGAATAGTTTACCGACTGAGGATTCAAAGATGGCTGCCGTTCTGTGAACACTGCTGAACTGCAGCTCTCCATTTAACCTGAGGAAATCAAAACCCTGAGTGGATACTACAAAGTTTTCAACATCAAAACTTCGATAAACTTACTCTAACTACACTTATTTATCCTGGATTGAGAAGAAAAAACGGAAAAAAGGAATATATTTCATTGGATTACAACAGATTAGCTAGCTCTGCAGAGAGGAATACACAAAGGAACCGTGTGCTTTTTATATTGCAACTTTTTATGTTCCAATAAGATGTCAAAAGAAGACAAAAGCATGGATATAACTACGACTAAAACAAAATTATCGGAATTGCAATCACCAGAAAAAGATGTGACTACTAAACGACAAAAATTACTAAAGCACAGGAACAACAGAAACTAGGGACTAAAACTAAAGCTGATCAAGCTTTAAATATGGAGGATATCAAAACTGCACTTCTGCCTATACAAGAAGCTTTAAAAGAACTGACTTGTCAAATACAATCATTTGGAATTTCATGTACTCAGTTGCTGGAAAGAATGGATAAGACGGAGGCTCGAATTTCTGATACTGAGGACAAATTAGTTTTACTGGAAAAAAAACTAATCTGCATGATGTGGATATACAGGCTATACAAAGTAAGCTTACAGACCTAGAAGCAAGATCCAGGAGAAACAATATCATTGTCAGAGGGATTCCTGAATCCATTCAGTATAATGAACTGATTCCATCCATACTACAAATATTTGCAGTGCTTTTAAATGATTCTGATACTGTGAAACAAATCATCGTGGAAAGAGCACACAGAGCTTTGAGAGAGGTACAAGCATCTAATTTTCCTAGACCTGTGTATGTTAAACTGCTTAATTATCAAGATGTAAATAGAATACTTATTACTGCAAAACAAGGTGGAGGCTATATTATGTGGAAAAACAATAAAATATCTCTGACACAGGATCTACCTATACAGATCAGACAGGCTAGACAGTCTCTGTCTCCTTACTGCAAATTTCTTATTGACAAATGAAGTTTCAAATAGGTTCATAGGTTCATAGGTTCATACTAGGCTATCTGCCCTAGGGCATTTATAAGCCTAGCCAGAGTATGTTTGGCTTTCGCCACCCATTTTAAATTAATTTTGCTATGCCCTTTTTTGAGGTTAGTATACTGTGCCTCTGTCTAACAGTGACACAGAAGTGATACCCGGGGTAAACCTATGATCTCCCATCCACTCATCAAGATTCCTCTTGAAGAGAGTCAATGAGGGACTCTGCCTAACCTGGACTGGGATTTTATTCCATAGTGAAGGGAGCCTCTGGGTTATGAATCTGTCCCTCCAGCATGTCCTATTTATTTCAGTGCTGAGGTTCAAGTCTCTCGAGCGTGTAGCTCGATGGGATTTGGATTGTTTGAGGTACAGCATGTCCCTTAATTCCGGGTTGGACATGGCCTTATACGTCAGGCACAGGTCACCTCTGAGCAGGCGGTATGCCACTGAGTAGAGCTGGAGTTTCTTTAACCGGGCAGCATATGGCATCTGTTTGAGCCCTTTGATCCTCTTGGTGAGGTACTTTTGGGGTCTTTCCAGTTGCTGCAGGTGTTTGGTAAGGTACATCCCAAAAGGGGCATTGTACTCGATTATGGGCCTGATGAGGGATGAGTAAAGAGGCACGATGACCTCCCCTAATCTAGATGTGAATCCCTTCATGATTAGGTGGGCTATATAAAATGTTTTTCTAACCACTTTGGCCACGTGGTTGTCAAATGAGAGATTGCTATCAACTTGGGTCCCCAGGTCCCTAATGACTTCTTCTGTACTTAATGGATTACCACCTATGTGGTAATTTGTGGGCACTTTGTTTTTGCCAAAGGGGATGACTATACACTTTTTGGCATTTAGCTTGAGGTCATGGCTCTGGCACCAGTTGTCTGTTTCTATGAGGCCCTTTTGGAGGATGCTTGTGTCGGCTGGAGAGTCGATTATGGCGCCCAGTTTGCAGTCATCTGCGAACTTGGTCAGCCACAGTCCTTCCGTGTTGGCCTGTACCTTCGAGAAATATATACCAAACAAGAGAGGTCCCAGGACTGAGCCTTGTGGGATGCCACTTGTAACTGGTTTGGAGTCTGACATGGCTCCAGCAATTCTAACCATGTGGGTTCTGTCCTTGAGCCAGTTTGCAACCCATCTAGTGACATAGGGGTTTATATTTAAGCTGGTGAGCTTATCTATAATGCCTGAGTGGGGTATTGTATCGAAGGCTTTTGCGAGGTCCAGATAGGCTGTGTGGACCACCTTCCCTTCATCAATGGCCTTGGTGACTGTTTCCAAGAAGTCAACCAGGTTTAAGAGGCAGGATCTGCCCTTAACAAAGCCAAACTGGGTAGGATCCAGTGTCTGTAGGTCCCCAATATCTTTATTTATGAGGTCCATGATGATCCTTTCCATAGCTTTGCAGACCAAGCTAGTCAGGCTTATGGGGAGATAGTTTCCAGGGTCCGCTGAGGCACCACCTTTGTGGAGAGGGACCACTGTTGCTGCACGCCACTCTTTGGGTACATATCCTGTAGTAAGGCTGAGATTGAACAGTAGTTTTATGTTTGGGTTTAGCTCTTCTTGGAGTTCATGTAGGACGCAGCCTGGGACACCGCCTGGTCCCATTGATGCTGTGTTTTTGCTTTGAGAGGGCGGCTCCCACCTGAGCATCTGAGATGTCGGGGGCAGCACTCTGCTGGGATAGATATTTGCCCTTTGGTGGGAGGGGAGAAGTTTGCGCTGAACCTGTCAGCTAGGATGTTGGCAATGTCTGTGGGATCAGTGTATTTTTGTCATTTTGGACTAATTCTGAGCATATCTGGGAATTCCCACCCAGATTCCTAACATAACTAAAGAAAGCCTTGTGATTATCTTTAGTGTCCTGTGCAATTTTTCTCTCGAAGCTGGCCTTTGATGATTTTATGAGTGCCCTTAGTTTTTTGCTAATACTGATCAGAGATGCCTTCCCTTTTTGGGATTTTGCTCTATCATGTAGTAGCTTCCTCCTTCTATTGTATAGTTTGTTTATGGCTGGGGTCCACCAGACAGGTCGTCTGCCTTTGGAGGATAGGGTCTTGGTTTTATTTGGGATTGCATGATCCATGCATTCCTGAAGGTGTTCATAGAATGCATTTATAAAGGATTCTGCGGTCTGGGCCGTATTTTCCACAGGCCCGGAGGCTTTGAAGGATTCCACCTCGGTTTTGAGGAGTGTGAAATTTGCTTTAGAGAAGTTTTTCACTGTGGTTTTCTGGGCAGGGGGTGGGGTCGGGATGTGAATATCCAGTGAGATCAGTTTATGGTCTGATCTTACCAGTGAGGGATACACTTCTGGTCTGGAGCATAGAGTCCCCATGTTGGTGATGATCAGGTCCAGTATGTTTTCCCTCTTGTGGGAGTGGTAACAAGTTGTTCCATAGCATTTGAGTTTATGAATTCTAGGAACCTTTGGGCAAGGGGGTTGGAGCTAGAGTAATGCTCCCAATCTATGTTTGGGTAGTTGAAGTCGCCCAATATAATGGTGTTCGGAGAGACCTTCATATTTTCCAGTGTCCTCAGGAAGGCCGAGTGGGGTTCCTGGGTTTGGGAGGGTGGTCTGTAGCAGGCTATAAACTGGAAGGCAGTTTTACCCACTGTTAGTTGCACATGGATAGTCTCTGATGCTTCGTGCTTTGCCACCAACCTGGAGGTGTGGGTATCTTTGATGAATATCGATACTCCCCCTCCTTTTGTGGTTCGGTGCAAGTTTTGGGGCCGAAAAGCATGGTATGAGGTATAACCTGGTAGTGCTGGGGTGCTCTCGGGAGTCCTGAACCAGGTTTCTGTTACTGCACAGATATCGATGTTCTCCATGCTAAGGAGAGTTTCGAGTGCATGCATCTTGAGGTTTAGACTTCTAGCGTTGAGTAGCATTACTCTTAGTTTCTTATCCCTTGTGATACCTATGGAGGTGGGTTTGTCTTTGAGCATTGCCTAAAAAGGCACTATGGGGTAGCAAGAGCCTTTGCCAATATCCGAAAGCCCAGGGGTGACAGGTGCAAGCCGTCCCTAGCAAAGCATCGTGGCTTGTTGAGCATATCATCCCAAGCTGACAGGCTTTGGATCCCCTTTGAATGACACCAATACTTAAGCCAATTGTTGAAATTGATCATCTTGTCTTCATATTGTGGCATCATTCTTGGTGAGGGTAAGATGCTACTCAAGGTCAGGGTCATACCAGCCTGGGCTACATGCTCAGAGAGCTCCTCTATGTCTCTTTTCATGTAGTCCAGGGAGGTATGTCTCAGGTCATTCACACCAGCATGGACAATGACTGAGTCATATTTGTACTTGCCTTGGAGTGACCTGAGTGCTTGTGTTATGTGGCAGATCCTAGCGCCAGACAGGCTGCTCACCGTGACCTTCTCCTTGTTCAGCCTGGTGAGCGGGACATCAGTGTGCCTGACGATAGAGTCACCTATTACAAGTGTATCAGGTGTGTTGTTTAGCCTTAAGGGCTGTGACTGTTTGGCACACTGGCTTTGTGAGATATGTGTTACACGTGTTTTGTTTTGGGGTAGCGGTTGCTTGGGTGTCTGCTTTGGAGGTCTCTGCTGCTTAGGCAGATCTTTATTTAAAGCCTCCAGTATGTTTTTGTGTGATTATGTGTTTGGTTTGCTGTCGTGGTAGGTCTATGTGAGACTGGAATTGTAGTGAGTGTGGTTTCCTTCTCCTCCTGACTGGTTATGCCAGTACTGAGTTGAGAGAGCTTAGCCTCCAGTTTGGCTATATGGTTGCATCTCTCACATGTGTTGGAATTTGTTGGGAGGAGGAGAGGGTTGTCTGTGTACATGAGGCAGTTGTAACATTGCCTCAAGATTCCCATATTCACCAGCTGGACCGGAGAGGAGATTGACAACTGACCTTTGGACATGCTAGAATAATATTGGGAATTCCTTTATAATTGAAAACAAGGGCCAATGGGGAGCGAGGGTGTAGTGCTTTTAATTTTAGTGCTGACTTATAATTGCTTTAGTGAGCAAGTGCCAGGTAACAAGTGCAATGTGTTACAGGTAACTTAAATGCAAAATGACAAACAGTAACTTTCTTTCAAGCGAAGCAAGGAAATAAGTACAGTAAGCAATGCAGATATCACTAGGGATCCACAGAAGCGCTGAGAAGCCGCGTTTTAGGTGGAATTAGCGTTCCAGGAAATAACAAGCATACAAACAAAGCTAGATTCAGCAGGCCTGGATCTAGTCTATGCTACAGCAAACAAGGTGTACCAATTTCAGTAAGATACAGTTCAAATATTCAGGCACTATAAACCTCTAACCAGAAATTCCCAGCTCAGAAGGGCAGAGTCCAGCCTCTCCTCCCACAAGAGTGCAGACCACGAACCTTCTTAATGTAAAATAACTGGCCTGAAGCCCAAGTGCTTAAACCAGAGCTAATACACTTTAAGAATAACAGACACTGAGCTCTCAATCAGCAGTTTCCAACTTAGAAGGATGAAAGCTACCTGTCCTGCCACCACAGTGCATGCCACAAACCTTCCTAATGTAGAACAACTGGTCTGAAGCCCAAGTGCTTAATCCAAAAGACTTAGAATGATAGCTACACTTTAACCAAGTTGCTACCAAGCAGTAATAAATACAACTGAATACTTTAAATAATGCCTGGATTAGTGCTCAAGTTATACAAACAAAGCTAGATTCAGCAGGCCTGGATCTAGTCTATGCTACAGCAAACAAGGTGTACCAATTTCAGTAAGAATAAATTCAGATATGCATGCACTATAAGCCTTCAACCAGAAATTCCCAGCTCAGAAGGGCAGAGTCCAGCCTCTCCTCCCACAAGAGTGCAGACCACGAAACCCTCTTAATGTAAAATAACTGGCCTGAAAGCCCAAGTGCTTAAACCAGAATTAATATACTTTTATAATAACAGACACTGAGCCCTCAATCAGCAGTTCCCAACTTAGAGGGATGTAAGCTACCTGTTCTGCCACTACAGTGCAGACCACAAACCCTCTCAATGTAAAACAACTGGTCTGAAGCCCAAGTGTTTAAACTAAAAGGCTTACAATGAGTTACACCAAGCAGTAATAAATACAACTGAGAACGTTTAAGATGACGCAAAAGCAAAATAAAGTAGGAAGAAACACAAGTACAGTAAAAGCAGAAGATTTTTTTTTTTTTTTTTTAGAAAAGTAGCAAAAGCAAATATCCTAATATGCTTATATTCACAGTGGATGGGGCTAAACATTCTGTTTCCACCAAAAATGAGGCAAGAAATCTGTTTCTTAAAATTTTCAAGGCTTTACCTGCATCAGAGAACTTTTGCTGGGACTGGCATGCTGCTATGTTTACTGTGCTTCGAGGATTGGGTAATCTTTTGTTTGCATTTGTGAAGCTTAGGCCTATTCCTGAGCAATAAAACTGTTTGCTTTTCCTTATCTTGATCTCCTGCACTTGTTTCCTGACATTTTATGGCTTCTACGAACTGTTTTCAATGAGGAGGAAGACAGGAAGTGCTTAAAATGCTGTTGAGGGTGTAGATTTCGTTGTGGCACTTCCGGGAGTCTGTCTGCAAAAGTGGTCCCCCGTCACGAGCATTTTACAGGACTTCCTGGTTTGGAAAACCGAAGAGAACTGTTTTAAACAATCTCTTGCTTATTTAACATTAAATAACACTGTTCTATAGTAATTTAAGCACATAGGAACTTGTTAGGAACTTCATTTATTAACTTTCAGTCAACATTTTGTAGTTATATTATTTAGAGAGGGTGCAGGGATTTAGCAATGTTTATTTAACCTGTCAGCATAGTTTTTAATGTTTTGTGTTATTTTCATTATTTTATTTAGTTAGAAGCTTGCTTTATTATGAAACTAGTATAAGGTGAATGTATAACAAAGGATATTAATAAATTTGCTGTCTATTTGCTTTAATATAGGGTTATATATTAGTATGTATTTTTTTTCTTTCTCTTCTCTCTTTTAATGCATGTGGTTTATGTATAGATAGCTAATCCAACTGAAAGTGCATTATTATAGTGAAAGTGCATTATTATAACCTACTGAAAATGCATAATTTTTTTTTATTTTATTCTTTTTACATGTACTACTGTTACATTTTTAATTTGATCTGTTTAAATAGTAATTAACCAAAGAGATGTAGTTTATGGCAGTGTTTGTTAGGGAATGTTTAGTTTAGGCTTTGTCGTAGTGAAGTTAGGTTTTATAGGTCTTAATTGTGATACATGTTTGAAATTTTACATTGTGGTGTTTTTATATCTGTTGTTTCTTTTAAACTCTTTGTCATTTTATATTATACAGGACCTATTCATCTCCTGGTCCGGGGTTAGAGTGGGTATGCACTGGTTGAGGACGGGATATAAGGACTGCTTCCAGATTATGTATGGTTTTGAATTTACTGTTTTTTGTTTTTTCCATGCTCTCTCCAAAACTTTCATCTTACAGTGAATCTTTGAAATGTGGGAAGTAGATTCATGGAACGTTAAAGGGCTCCAGAACTTGAAGAAGAGGAAACTGGTGTTACATGTATTGTTGCAGGCTAAGGCGTGGTTTATCCTACTCCAAGAAACACATTTAATGAATGATCAATGGGGTGATGTTAAAAAAAGAAATGGATTAGAGAAGTAGTAGTATCTGAAGGTAAGTCAAATAGTGCTGGGGTAGCCATAATTATTAAAGAGCAATACAAGGAAAAGATATTAGATTCTAATACAGATAAAAATGGACGGTGGTGCTATGTTATTCTTTCATCTACCTTATTTAATAAACCTATTTTACTTTTAAATATATATGCTCCCTGTAATGACCAACAACTATTTATAGCATCACTATATTCAATTTTAACACAATTTGATAGATATTATGTAATTGTTGGAGGTGATTGGAATACCTACCAGAATCCGAAGTTGGATAGATCTTGTCCACAAAGAGCATTTAACAAGCATGCTCTATTAGCACTGAATGATCTTAAAGAAGACTTTCAATTATATGATCCATTTCATTATCTGAATAACGATAATAGTACAAGCAATTTTACCTTTTATTCCCCATGTCATAAAATGTGGTCCAGAATTGATTTCTTCCTGATTTCAAGAGTATTGATCAATCTAGAACCTACAGTTATGGTACATGCCTGTTATATATCAGACCATTCTAAAATTTCGTTGAGTTTTACTAAGGGGATAAAAGATACTTTGAGACAAAGAGGTTATAATTGGTCTCTTAATCCAAATCTATTGAATAAGGAGGATATAATACTGGAAATTACAAAGTACCTGAAAGACTTATTGATTGGTTTAGGGAAACAACAATTTGCCCCAGATATTGAATGGGCAACAGTTAAAGCTCAAATAAGAGGGACACTTTTGCAAAAAGCATCTTATCATAAAAAGATATTAAACAAAGATATTCAAACTTTAGAAATAAAAATTAAATTACTTGATCAAGAACTGATTAGAGATTTTAATGAGCAAACAGAGAAGGAACTGATTAAATGTCAAAAGGATCTCTTTTTACTTCAGAATAGTAGATTAACATTTCAAGAGTACAAGACGTTAGTGAGGTATGCCAGTCATGTTCAAACACCATCAAGAGCGTTAGCTGGGATCATTAATCAAACAAAACCAATCATGCAGATTTCGGAAATACAATTTAATAATAAAATATATTCTAAAACTGAGGAGGTTCTTAATATCTTTGAGAAAAATATACACTAATATTTATGCTGGACAATAGGATATGACCCCTAACAGGAATTATGAACAATTTCTACAGTCAATTAAGTTTCCAACAATAGGAGAGGACATTCAAAATGACTTGGTTAAACCGATATCTGAAGAAGAAATATTATATGTAATTCAGCATATGAAATCACATAAATCACCAGGTCCTGATGGCTTGACAGTGGAATTTTATAAAAAATTTGCAGATATTTTCAGTAAGATACTTTCAGTTGTGTTTAACTACATAATTAGGAATAAAATTAATGATCCACACCTTAACGCCTCAAAAACTATTTTTATACATAAAGCCAATTCAGATCCTCAAAATCTGGATAATTATAGACCAATATCATTAATAAATGTAGACATGAATATTCTAACCTCTATTATAGCATCTAGACTGAAGAGAATCATGACTCATATCATTTCTAAAGAACAGATTGGTTTTATGGCAGGTAGACAAACCAGTGATAATACACTCACACTACATACTATGTTAGAGCATGCTAAGCAAAATAATTTAAATATTTATGCCCTTATAATTGATGCCCAGAAAGCCTTTGATAGGGTTGATACAAATTTTTTGTTTGATCTTTTACCATATTTTAATATATCACATGAGTTTGTCCAAATGTTACAAATATTGTATAGTAATCCCTATACTACATTGTATATTAATAAAAAACTTCTCTAAAAGAATACAGATTAAGACTGGAACACGCCAGGGTTGCCCTTTGTCCCCTTTATTATTTAATATCTATCTTGAACCATTGTTTTTATATATTAAACAAAATGTTCATCATAATGTCCCAATAATTTATGGAATTAAAATATTAATGGCAGCTTTTGCTGACGATCTTAGCATTTATTGTGCATCTCCATTATCAGATACTGAAAAATTATTGAAGGCTGTTAATGAGTTCTCAAAAGTGTCTAATTATAAAATTAACTTGAAAAAACAATATCTTCCCTTTAAAGACACCTAAACCCTTTTCGTTATTGCCCTTAGTGGGACAGGTATCATTTAAAGAAAATATTAAATATCTAGGTATTGAGTTCTCTACTGATAATAAAGACTTTTATAATAATAATATTAAAGCAATCTGGGAACAAATAATTTCTGATTTTGGGAGATGGGAAAATTTACGACTGCCAATATTAGCAAAAGTTTCAATTATCAAAATGAACATATTACCACGATTACTGTATATTTTTAGGTCAGCCAATTTATTACTTTCGAAGTCGTTTTTTAAATGGATTCATAAAGAATTGGCTAAATTCATTTGGGAGCCAAAGAAAACCAGGATATCTTATGATAAATTAATGACCCCAAAAAATAGAGGAGGACTGGAATTACCTAATTTTGAAATGTATTATTTAATTGTAAATTCTAATAGAATTTTAAGAATTGCCAATTATGATATAAATAATACTAAGTGGACACCACCTTGGGTAGTTCTGAATTATAAATATATTCTAAAGTTAAATATCAATCCTAAAGCAATACTTTTTTTAGGTAAGGATACATTGAAATTCTATGGGATTATTGAACACATCAAAACGGACATACTCTCTTTACATAATTTATTTCATTTATTAGATTTGGTTCAACATATGATGGTTTTTCAACCCTTTCATAAGAATCCTAATTTAAAATTGAATAATCAACTAATTGATCTCAACAAGTTTCCATTGATAGTTAATCTAACTTTGATTGATATATATAAACATCTTGACAGTTCGACCAACCAAATAAGACAAGAACTTAACTTACCTAAAAATTATCTGGTTATTCTGAGGCAAATTAGAGAACTCACTATAAGCTATTTTAAAAGTTTTAAACCGGAAGAAGAGGCTATTAATAGATGCTCTTTGTTGTGGCAAGCTCTCCAACAGGATCTTAAATATATCACGACAGCAAATCAATTAAAGAATTTCAATTTCATGATAAAATTTTGTTATCAAACTACTGGGAAGAAAAACTCTTACTGACAGATAGAAGTAATATGTTAAAAGCAATTGACTTGACCATCAAATCTACTTCTCTTCAAAAATTAATATATACCCAGTTGATGATTTGGAACAATGCATATTATACACGTCTTACCCTGCATAAATTTAATCCCAAAAATTCACCAACTTGTCCATACTGTAAGAATCAACCAGCTGATCTTCTTCATATGTTCTGGAGTTGTAAATGTATTTTCAAACTTTGGAATTCCCTTTAGATCCAACTTCAAAAGGTGGGTTACCAGAGTACAACGTTATCATGGAAATTTATGATTCTGCATATTCCCTGAGAGAGATCCTAAATCACAAATTATTATATATATTAATATTTTTCTATTAATGAAGCTTTATATAGCTTCAAATTGGTTAGACCCATCTAAAACTTCATGGCAGAACTTTAGAGTTCTAGCGACAAAACATATATTGGCTCATAAATTACTATTAAACCCACAAAATAAAAATGTTAATAATCCAAAAATTTGGGAACATATTTTTAATATTATACTAGCATAGTATTTTCAACTTGGAAATATTAATAATTATTTATGTGTGTGGAGAGAATTTAGTAATCAACTGTCTATTACTTGCATTTATTCTTATGCTTTTTTATATTTAACTGTATTACATGGAAGCATTCTTGTAAATATTGTATATAGAGTGTGGTTATTAGTGATATTAGTTAATGCTTGATTTGTGAATATATGTTATTTTTGTTCTTATTTGTGTTTGAAAATAATATAACAATAAAGATTTATTATGGGAAAAAAAAAAGAATAGTTTACCGACTACACAAGGAAACAGCATTCTATAGATATCCAGTACAACATAATCTGACAAAATCTGTGAATAAAAACTTTTATAAGGAGCTCTGACTGCTGGTGTTCTACACCTTTGTTTATGGTTTGAGACTACACTATTGTGGTTGAAGTCCATGTGATCATCTACCAATCAGTAACTGGTACAACTAGTGGTAACTGCTGCTGCATTCACGTCTGCTAGGACCGGTGTTTTACCGTGCACATACATTTTTAACCGTTTTATGCTTGCACTTTTTCCCTCTCTCTGGTTCTGACATTTGGAAGGCACAATTAATGAGCAGAAAACCAAATGGCAACTTGTAGAAAAGTTTTAACTCACATTATATGCACGTCATGCCATACGTAGGAGATCTTTTACCAGCCTCTGATTGCACATTAATAAGCCCAACCATGCAGTGGGAATTTATCGCCCACGCCCATTTTCTAAGCATATAATTAACACTGAGTGCTTAACAAAGCACAAAGCGTGAAATCTGGCACTACTCTATATGGCATAACTGGACCTCAGAAGGGGGATTCCTGCTTCTCAAAGTCAATCTGGCATAGAACCAGACAAAAATATCTAAAGTACTGTTTCTACCAGTACATCAGATGTCTCTCAGAATGAATGCAAAATTACGAAGCACTCACTAGAAAAGCATCACTTCAGATGAAAACTGGATGCATCCAGCTTATATATTTCTTACTTAAAGTTTTTAATGAAATATTGGCTTTGGTTTTCTTAACTGCTTGTCTTTTTTTATTTTTACTAGTATATATATATATATATATATATATATATATATATATATATATATATATATATATATTAGCGTGTAATACTTAGTTTCTTAATTTCTGTTAATAAATGAAAAGAGAATAGGAAAAGACAGAAATAATCATCATGGTATAAAGTACCTATGATCAAATGTCATTAAGTAGACTGAGGTGACATTTCATTTTTTTTAAGATTCTTTAGGAGAAGTATTTAGTGATGCAGTTCAGATGATTTGAAACTGGAAAGTCTAAAATGAAAATAGAGACAGGCTTCCAGCACCTGTCCAGTGTATATCTAACTAGATATCTGGCCAGTAAGTGTGTGTAGCTTTTTAAGTCAGACTAGGGTAGCGTAGTTCTCTAAATCTATCCAGGAGAGAAACAACTGGGCAGCCATTCAAATGTAATTGCTGAGAAGTTATGACCTTATGCATGTTGCTGCTATTAAAATCCATTAGACAAAGGTAAATGACACTCCATGCAAAATACAGCTGCTGTTCTAGGCCCTAAAAAGTATTTTTAGGAATGAGAAGCTACAGATAATTGAATCCAATTAGCCAAATATTCTTATATGGCCTGTGTAGACAGGTGTTCCTGTAAAGGCAATGCAGGCCAGTTACAGCTCAGCTACCAGTTGTGACTGTCTACTGCCCACCATCTACTGCCCATTCCTAAGAATGCAGTTCCATTACACTTCTCCACTTTACTGCCCTGGAGCAATCTTCCGTGAAAAATCTCTGGTATTTTTTTATGTTTATTTATTTATTTATTTATTGGGGGGGGTAAGGAGTCACAAATGCATCAAAGCCAAGCACAAAGATTAAAAGAGCAAGCATAAGTATAGTTTTGCAAGCTTCCTATTGTGCAACAAGTGCATCATAAACTAAATAAGTCTAGCAAACAAGTCACAAAATGTTTTCAGTTGTTTTTTTACAACTGTAACAACTATCTAGATGTGCATTGTATTAAATAAAGCTTCACTGAGAATTTCAGAACAAATCAATTTTCATAGCAATGATAAAAAATATGATAAAGCTCATTTCTGTCATATCTGTGCCTTGATAATAATTGAATACATTCCTACAAAGTACAAAAAAAACTAGACTGTTTAGACACAACTGACACAAAGAAGGGCTTTTTTCAGTTATATTATCACATTCTCGGCAATGAGTACTCTATTTACACCAAGAAAATTATGAAAACTTTGGTTTCATAACTTCTGCATAGCTCTGTAAAAAATATCAAAATAACACAGCAGATCTGCAGTGAGTACCCTGTTTGACTGGCACAGATGTCCTGCTGTTCTGTGTGCAGTGAAAACCTTTGTTTCTTTGGCATGTTTGACTTAAAAATATTCATTGAGATGAACAAGCTTACACGGGTAACAAATAAATATACAAGTATTTAGGTATATCTGTTCTGACGACCCTATCTGTTGTTATATAAAGCCTCCTAACTTAAGGTAAGGACAAAATGCAATAAAGTGAGGATAAGATTGTAAACACAAGCTATTATAAATAAGGAACCAGTGTAAGAAATATCACATAACACCCAAGATAATACTAGTATTTGCCTGTCCCAGTATTGAATGGATTATATGACTGATAAACTGTTCAGGTGTTGCAAGAAGTACTACTGTAGGTCGGAGAGGGTGCACAGAGATCTACAACTCTCACAACTGCTAGAATCAGTGGCTTATTCACTGGGTTACACACTCACTCAACAGGATTACAACATGCTTACAAAGGTAGTATTGTAGTATTAAAACAGCTAGAAGGATACCAAAAAATCTTGTTTAGTTGTAGTAGCATGTGACTAACATACATTTAGAGTTTTTTCATGTTTAACTACAAACCTCTGACTTTCTGCTAAAAAAAGTACATTGTAATGTCTGTTTCACAGTCGGACAACTTAAGATAATGAAATAACTGGTCTACTATTTCTGCAGTTGTTTTAATAACATGGTAATATTTTTGCAAGTCTATTGCATAGGCAGCTTTTAATGGAAAAAGTTGCTCATGTTGATGCCATCTGGAAAGCTTCTGTTCCCATTATACTGACTTCTTAAACGGAGCAATCCATGCAGAATATAAGTTGCTTATTTTTGATGACATGTCATTGTCTTGCATGAAGTATATAAGAAAAGTATCACTAAATGAAGGTAACTATACATATAGCTAAGTTAAGGTTCTCGCATGTGGCAAGTTTCATTTAAGGCTTATCAGTCCTAAAAAGATGAGACTTTAGAAGCACTATAATGCATCCTAGAAATGAATGTACTATTTTGGTTAACTAAAATAATTATTTTATCAGGTTTTTAAAAAAAATTTAATAAATTGACTGTCCTAGTAGCTGTGAAGCTCCATATCAACTTTTAAAGCCCTTATATCAATACAACTGCTTAAATCAAAGATTAAGAAAACATTAACATGTTGGATCAGTTATAAGAAGACATGCAAGTAATAATCACTTTACTACAAACCTATATAATGTCATAAAGGAATACACAGGTGGAAAAAAGTATGTGCTACACTGTAAGAACAGTGTGAATCAGACGGGCCCAAATATCAGAAGGACCCAAATCTGACCCTGGAGTTATGTAAGTTCACCAGGCTGTAGGCTTCTGTTCATTATGTGTAAAGTAAAGTGAAGGGGCTGTGACTAAGAGCAAGCAGATGTTTCGAGTTTAGATACACACACCACCCAAGGGAGGGGGAACCGGCCACAGCAAAAATGCTGTACTGTCATCCAGAGATCTTGACATGTGTGTGGACCACATATAAAACAGAAAAAGGAAGTGACGCTTAGATTTTCTGACCATAAAATCTTGCCATAAGGCTGGGACAGAGATGAAGGGAAAACAAGAATGAAAACCCAGACTGGGAGCTAACGGGACTCTATGTGGCATATGCAGTGAGTCAGATCACCAGGGAACCATGAGACTGGAATACTTTAATAATGATCATAACCATAACCACATTCCGTCTCTTCTTCCTCCCCACAGCATTATGCTGCATTGCTAGCTTCTGTAGACAAAACAGCCAAAGTCCAATCAATAGATGTATACAGGACTCAAACAGATAAACTCTGGTAAAGCACAGAAACATCTGTACAAAAATGCTTGCAGATGCACTGTCTATGACCAGCTTGTTTGAAAAGAAGCAACTTAAGCTACACTGTGTGTAGTATACCTGGATATTGTAAATGTTGATTTTCTTTTCCTGCAGATATGTTACACTCAGCTATTGCTACAGATCTCATGTATTGCATTCCTTTACAGAGGAGAAGGATGTAAAAGGTCCTTCACATCATTATACTGATGCAAGTGAGACAGGCTCTGTGATCTGGACGTTCAAAGTCAGTGCCTGCGAGATGAGAACACTTACCAACGCAGGACCATTTGGGCAGGAATAAGGGGCACATTAAGGTATTCTGTCCAAATCAGCTGCATAGGTGATAGAAAACCACAGGGTGTAAGCTGACAAATGACCATGGGGTATATAAGAAACCATCATCTAGAATGCAGCTCTTCCCAGCTGTCTTTGCACTACTGTTCTCAAGGGGAGATGTCAAAGCAGCTGTGACAACAAAAGGGTAGATCAACTTTGGCTGAAGAGTGATAACACAATGTTGCCAGAAGGAGGGATGCTCTGATCTTCCAGTATGACATCAACAAATAACCTAGAAGTTCTTAGAGCTGGGCAACAGGTCAGATGGGAATAGTTCAACACAGTATTCATAGTAGCTCAAACACTATATGAGCTATTTCTGTTAGACCTCAAGTTGATTTTTTGACATATCAAGACAGAAATATAGAACAACCGTTTAGTTCTAGGTTTGTATCACACTAGGGATACAATTTCACTGCTATCAAAAACATTATTGATCCTCACTGGGACAAGTGTTTGTCAACAATGATCATTGTAATATACTTCCTAATACATATGTAGGATTTTCTTTAAGAGGGGACAACATTTAA
>NC_056744.1:210415774-210510774 GCF_019279795.1 Protopterus annectens | reverse complement strand
AAAAAAACATTATATACTGTTCTGCCTTTTTTGTAATGTAGCAGCCATTTTTTGTTTCTATTATAGGGTTGATGATGGCATGTATTCATAAGGCGTACATACTGATAACTAGCACTTTCACTGGGTTAAAGAATATTCCCTTACCCAGTACTTGTGCAGTCTCAGAGTTAGTATACATAATTAGCATGGAGTGTGGGGGGGTGAGGGGGCTGCAAAAAACAATGTTTTTATGTGTTTTTTAGAAGTAAGAATTTGCATGCACCAAGGCTGTTTCTTGGCACATGTGTACTGGTGTGCCCTGTTTCTTGATGCATTTCTACTGGTGTGTCAAGTTCCATGTTTTTAGCCTTATGCAAAGGATATTGTTGGGTGCTGACACTGAAATGTAGTACAACCATACATGTATATATGTTTATTTGTGTGAAAATGGAGCTCATTAAGGTGATTTTAAGAATATTGCTTGAAGAATTCTGTACAGCATACAGTTCATAGGTTCATAGGTAGGTACTAGGCTATTGGCCCGAGAGCATAAGTAAGCCTAGCCAAGAGTGCCTTGGCTTTCGCCACCCATGTAAATTAAATTCCTGCCCCTCTATTGAGCAGAGCCACAGACGTGATCCCAGGGGTGAATTTCCTATTACACATCCACTCATCAAGGTTTTTCTTGAAGAGTGCTAATGATGAGCTCTGCTTGATGTGGATGGGAATTTTGTTCCAGAGCATGGGAAATCTCTCAGTCAAGAATCTATCCTTCCAGCATGTCCTATTTATTGATGTGGTGAGGTTTAGGTCCCTAGAGCGTGTAGCTCGGGGAGATTGGGATTTCTTTAAGTGGAGCATGTCCATCAATTCTGAGTTTGACATAGCTTTGTATGTCAGACAGAGATCTCCTCAGAGTAAGCGGTATGCAACTGAGTAGAGTTGGAGTTTCTTGAGCCTGTCGGTATAGGGCAACTGTTTGAGGCCAGCAATCCTCTTGGTGAGGTACTTTTGGGGCCTCTCCAGTTGTTGTAGGTGTCTTGTGAGGTACATCCCAAACGGGGAATTGTACTCAATGAGGGGTCTGATAAGTGATGAGTAGAGGGGGACAATGACTTCCTTTTTTCTAGATGCGAACCCTTTTGTGTGCCATGTAGAAAGATTTTCTGACCATTGTGGCAATGTGATTATCAAAGGCGAGGTTACTATCCACTTGGGTCCCAATGTCTCTTATCAATGACAATGTATTTTTTGGCATTTAGCTTGAGGCCATGGTTTTGGCACCAGGTATCTGTCTCAGTGAGGCTATTTTGCAGGATGTCTACATCAGCAGGGGAATCGATTATGGCACCCAGTTTGCAGTCATCTGCGAACTTGGTTAGCCATAGACTCTCAGTGTTTGCTTGCACTTTGGAGAAGTATATACTGAACAGGAGAGGTCCCAAGACTGAACCCTAGGGCACTCCACTTATCACTGGTTTGGAGTCGGATCTGGAGTCTGCAAATCTCACTGTGTGGGTTCTGTCCATGAGCCAGTTGGCCACCCATCTCATGTTGTAAGGGTTTATGTTAAAGTTGGTGAGTTTATCTATGATTCCTGAATGGAGGTAGTATCAAAGGCTTTAGTGAGGTCCAGGTAGGCTGTGTGGACCACCTTGCCCTCATCTATGGCCTTGGTAACTGTTTCAAAGAATTCTACCAGGTTTAGGAGACATGATCTACCCTTTACAAATCTGAATTGGGTAGCATCCAAAGTTTGGAGGTTACCAGTGTCCTTGTTTATGAGTTCCATGATGATACACTCCATGGCCTTGCAGACCAGGCTTTTCAGACTAATAGGTCGATAGTTCCCAGGGTCTGTGGTGGCTCCTCCTTTGTGGAGTGGGATAACCGTTGCTGTGCACCATTCAGTGGGCACATAGCCTGTGGTGAGGCTGTGATTGAACATGGAGTTTAGGTGGGGGGCTAGTTCATTTTGGAGTTTGTGTAAGATGCAGCCTGGGATGTTGTCTGGTCCCATGGATGCTGTGTTTTTGGCTTTAGAGAGTGCCAGTTTTACCTGCATGTTTGTGATTAACGGGGCTCTACAATCATTTGGTATAGTTATAGGCCCTTTGGGGGGTGAGAGGGGAGTAAAGTTAGCAGTGAACCTATCTGCCAAGATGTTGGCAATATCAGTTGGCTCTGTATATTTTGTGCCATTCTGCTGTAGCTCAGTGCAGATCTGGGTGTTGTCATGGAGATTCTTGACATAGCTAAAGAATGCCTTGTGGTTGTCTTTGGAATCAGTGGCAATTTTTCTTTCAAAGTTCGCTTTGGAGGATTTTATGAGGGATCGTAGCTTCTTACTGAGGTCCGTCAGGGAGCTCCTCCATTCATGGGTTTTTACTCTCTTTTGCAACAGTTCCTTCCTTCCTTCTGTTGTAGAGATTGTTAATGACAGGGGACCACCAGATTGGCTTCCTTTTTTTGGAGGATAGCTTCTTGGTTTTGTTAGGGACAGCACGGTCCATGCACTCATGCAGGTGCTTGTAGAGTGCATTTGTGTAGGATTCAGCAGTCGTGACTATATTATCCATCTGCAGAGGCATCGCGAAGTTAGCCACCTCTGTTTTGAGTAGCGCGAAGTTTGCTTTGGAGAAATTGTTCACGATGGTTTCCTTGTGTGGTGGTGGGGTTGGGATGTAGATATCTAGGGTGATTAGTTTATGGTCTGAGCTAAACAATGAGGAGTTGATCTCGGGCATTGAGCACTGGTCACCCATGTTGGTAACGACCAGGTCCAGAATATTGTTGCCCCTGGTGGGGGTGTTGACAAGTTGATCCAGGGCATTAGAGTTTATAAATTCCAGGAATCATTGAGCAAGGGGATTAGTAAATGAGTAGTTTTCCCAGTTTATGTTAGGGTAACTAAAATTGCCCATTATTAGGGTATTTGGTTAGACCCTCATTTTTTCCAAAGTCTCCAGTAACAAGGAGTGTGGGTCCTGGGTCATTGTGGGGAATCTATAACAAGCTAAAATTTGGAATGCATTTTTGCCCAGGGTTAATTGCACTTGGATGATCTCAGAGGCATTGTTTTGTGCAACTAGCCTGGAGGTGTGGATATCCTTGATGAATATGGACATACCTCTGCCCTTAGTGTTTCAGTCTGGGTTTTGTGGTTGAAATGTGTTGTATAAATTATAGCCCGGTAGTGCTGGGGTGCTCTCAGGAGCCTTGAACCAGGTCTCAGTCACTGCACAGATACTGATGTTTTCCATTTTGAGGAGTGCCTCAAGTGACTGCATTTTGAGGTTTAGACTCCTAGGATTGAGCAGCATTGCCCTCAGTTTTTTGTCACTTGCAGTTCTTACGGTGGTCTTACATCCTCTCTTGGGAGGATGGCCTAATGGTTAAGGTGTTTGCCTTAGAAACGCAAGGTGCAGGGTTTGAGCCTCACAAGGGATAATTGGCTAGGCTTAAAATGGCTCGCAAGGGCAGTTAGCTTAGTACTAATCTATGAACCTATGGTGGGTTTGTCTTTTGAGCCTTGCCTAAAAAAGGCACTATGGGGGCGGCAAGAGCCTTGGCCAATATCTGGAATCCCAGGGGTGACAGGTGCAGGCCATCTTTGGTGAAGCATTGTGGCCTGTCAAGCATGTCATCCCAAGCAGATAGATACTGGATCCCCTTTGAATGACACCAGAAGCTTAGCCAATTGTTGATGTTGATCATTGTATCCTTGTACTGTGGTATCATTCTTGGTGAAGGCAGGATGCTATTCAGGGCTAGGGTCATATCTGCCTGGGCTACAAGATCGGAGAGCTCTTCCATGTCTCTTTTCATGTAGTCCAGGGAGGTATGTCTCAGGTCATTCATGCCAACATGGACAATGACAGAGTCATATTTGTACTTGCTTTGTAGTGACCTGAGTGCATGCGTTATGTGGCGGATTCTGGCACCTGACAAGCAGCTGACAGTAACCTTATCTTTGTCCAGCCTGGTGAGTGGGATGTCAGTGTGCCTGACTATAGAGTCACCTATGACTAGTGTGTTGGGTATGTTGTTTTGCCTTATGGGCTGTGGTTGTGTGGCACACCAAGTTTGTGGGCAATGTGTTGTTTGGGATGTGTTGGTGGAAGGAGGTTGCTTGTGTGTCTGCTCTGGAGGTCTCTGTTGCCTAGACAGATTTAGATTTTTATTCAGAGCCTCCATATATGTCTTGGTGTTTCTATGTGTGGGTTTTGGAGGTGTTGGTTTAGTAGGACTATGTGAAGTGAGTGGGGTGCTGTGAGTTTTTACCTTCTCCTCTTGACTGTCTGTTCCAGTCTTGGTTGGAGAGAGCTTTGCCTCTAGATTGGCTGTATAAGTGCATCTCTTGCAGGTATTAGTGTTTGGTGGTAGGAGGAGAGGGTTGTCTGTGTACATGAGGCAGTTGTAACATTGCCTTAAGATGCCCAGGTTCATCAGGTAGACTGGAGCATACACTGAGAGCTGTCCTTTGGACATGCCTGCGTAAGTAATAAAGACTGTTTTCTTTTGTTAAGCGGGGAAGTAGTAAAGACTGTTTTCTTTTGTCAAGTAGGGAAGTATGTAGACTATTGCCTCCTGGCAAGTGAGGGGTTGAGTGCTGGGGGTTATTTAGTGCTACAGCAGATTTAGAACAAGTGCTGGGCTAGAAGATGCTGGTCTGAGTTCTTAGGCTGAAAGACTGACTAGTTATAAGGGAAAAACTGAAGAGCAGACTTTGTTGAGCCGGGGATAGTTAACCCTAGCTAACCGGTGCTGCGCAGTGTGCAAAACCGCACAAATGCGGTTTTTATAACAGAAAGATGAAAGGGATAGAAATTAGCCCAAAATGGCCAATAAACTACACATTTCGAGCTGAAAACCACTTCTCCAGGGACAGATAGGCTCCTCAAAGCTCCGCACTCTCACTGGTGAACAGAGAAACTTCCTTCTATCCCAGTAAGGTATGGGCAATACAGAAACTACAATACAGCCATGGATTCAGCAAACTCTGAAAACTGGACTCTACTAGCTTCAGAAAGGCGGGAAACAAGTGTAGATATAGTTTTTTTTTTCAAGAAGTTAAGGCAAATACAACAAAATAAGCACTTTAAAGCACAGTAAAATGGCTATCACACTTGAGTGTGTAGCCTACAACAGTTAAAACAGTTTAAATGCTCACAGAAATGATTTTGAAAGTGCAAACAGTAAGTAAGTACAGTAAACAGCTGAAATACGTTTTTTAAGTATCAATAAATGCTAGAAACTGACCATTTAGGTGGAATTAGCAATAAATAGCAAGAAACAAGCCAAAAAAGTACTTAATCAATCCAAAGTCTCTCTTTTCTCCTTCTGCTGCTGTAGGACTCTGCAGGACACCTAGGCAGGATCTTGCTGAGCTGATACAAATGGAAAAAACTCGCAAATGCAGTTTTTATAACAGAAAGATGAAAGGGATAGAAATTAGCCCAAAATGGCCAATAAACTACAAATTCTGAGTCAGATAGTATCTCTTAGTGATGTCCCTCAATTCAAAAAAGCTCTGAACTAAAATAAGACTTAGCCTAACTTCCTAAATCCAGGTACTGCTACTGAACCAATAACTTAGCTTTTAAATAACCGAAGAAAAGAGGCAACACAATCAAAGAAGGAGTAACAGGTACAGTGTGGGAAGCATTTAAATACTTTTCAAGCTAGTTAAGCAGCACAACAAAAAAAAATATGAAGGCAGACTGTCAGAGGAATGGGATTGGGTACTTTTTTCCCACTCAGCTGAAATTGGGAAGATTGCTCAACAATTTAAGTTTTTGCTTATTTTCTTTCATTTATGTTCTTACTCAGCTGCTATAAAACATCTCCAAGTGTGTGTGTGTGTGTGTGTGTGTGTGTGTGTGTGTGTGTGTGTGTGTGTGTGTGTGTGTGTGTGTGTGTGTGTGTGTGTGTGTGTGTGTGTGTGTGAGCTATGTGGTTATGCAAGGCTGTCCTGTGATGGATTGGTGTTCCATTCAGAATTGTTTTTTTGCCCTGTACCTACTGTTTACTGGGATAGACACTGGCTCTATTTAATCATCAATTTGATAAAATATGTCTTGAAACTTCAGTGTATGGATGGAAGGATTTTTGGATGCTGTTACTAAAGCTGGTTTTAGGAAAGAGCAATCCTTGCAGTCCCTAGTAACTCCTCCTTAATGGAATTCCACCAAACCAAATTACAAGGGACCAGATACCAAAATACTTGATTTTGGTGTAAGTGACTTACTCCACTCTAAGGCCTATGTATAATGCAGGCTTACACCAGAGTAGGTCACTTTTACAGACAGCAAATCTTTTGTAATCAGGCCCAAGATGTTGCTGCTCTGTTTTCTTTCTAGTTTTATATATATATATATATATATATATATATATATATATATATATATATATATATATATAATTTTTGCACATGGGGTCGAGATGTCACTTCAACAGTGGTAATCATCTACAGCCAAGGTTTATACCGCCGGGTGGCTAGTCCTGCTGCAGTAGTCCTTCCACACCACACACTCACACACACACTCACACCTATGCCCAGTTTGCAGTGTCCAATCCACTTACTGCATATCTTTGGAATGTAGCAAAACAAAAAGTAACTGGAACCATGAGCAGGGATAAAATAACAGCGGTTGGTTCAAAAAGTACAAAATCCACAACTTACTTGAAAAGTTGCTTTTTTAAAAAAAAAATTAACAGATTATTCCAAAAGTTGAAAATCCACAGCGTACTTAAAGAGTTGGGTTACTTTGGAATGTGGGAGCAAATTGAAGCATGCCAAGGAAACTCCCACAAACACAGGGAGGACATGCAGACTTTGCACAGAAAGCACCCCAGCCAACAATCAAATGAGGAAACTGTTGCTGTGTGACGACAACACTATCTGCTGCACGACTGTACTGCCCAAAAATAATTTGATAGTAAACAATTTCAAGGTAGAGAATCACTGTTTCCAGATGAAAACATTTAAGTGAAATTCTAACTGTGCCTAAAATAACATAATTCTAAAATAATCAAACAATAATAATAATATCATCCAAATTCATGAAGTGAAGAGTAGGCATGAAAAGAGTTTCCCCGAGTTCCCCTGGTGTACCCTAGTTTATGAAAACAAACCTCAATATGTCATCTAACTCTAAGTAGGGACCATATTTTGCTATTTTAGTAAAAATAAACTCATGTTTATTATCATGTGAACAGCCGCGGTGGTGCAGCAGTTAGCATTGTCACCTCACAGCAAGAGGTTCTCCCATTCGATTCTCATCTGGAGCATCTTCTGTGTGGAGTCTGCATGTCCTCTCCACGGTCGAGTAACGTTAAAGACATGCAGGTAGGTGCAAGTGTGAATGGGTGTGCCTTCTTTGAAGGTTGGGCAATGGGCTGGCAACTCAGCACCATAAAAATCCACGGCCAATCATTAGCGGATCGGAGTTCTGCTGTGGTGACCCCTCACATATAAGAAAGAGCATACAGACTGCAGCCTATCAACATTAAGGAAAGTGATTTGGCTACAGTGACTGTGACTCCCAGGGAATGAGAAGGTTCATCATAGTCTCCCTTTCTGTGATAAGGCAGTCTCAAGAGAGAGCAGAGCCAGTCATTCAGGTGGGGAAATACCTTGATTTTGTGGGCTACTACTTCCTTATAAAACAGGGGGCTTATCCTCCCCTGAACCTGGTATAACCCCGTTGTAGGAATGCTTCTGTGTTCTGTGGGTTCTACACTGCCATTTTCTTTTCAGTCCTGGCACCAGTGTATACACCAGGACTTGTTATTTTTATCATGGGACCTGTGCACTCAGTTGTCTTTTTTATTTTTTAGTGTACCTCTCTCCATGATATATAAAATACAATTTATATATGTCAGTGTTGTCTTAGTGAGATTTTGTAAAAACAGGGTCTGCCACATGAAGGCACTCACCAAGACTTGAAGATGAATTCAATTCCAGCACTACTACTCTCCTTTTCTTGCTGATTTCATCTCTCCATTCAGACCCCTATACCCATAGTGATGGTCCACGACAGTGATAGGTGTGATGACAAATGAGCCTTGACTGCTTCCAGCAGAATGCAACCAGGTAAGTCCTCAGGGCTGATGCTCCTCTCTCAGAGGAACAACAACTACCTGATGTCTCCTAAGGACCCCAGCCATGGTCTTTGTGGCTCTTTTGGAAAGAACTTTAAATATTAAGCCCCTAACCAGCATTGGATTTATTCTGATGCTGTGCCTGACAAAACCACAACTGCCAGCAACTTATCTGAGCCTTATAAGTTCATAGGTAATTACTAAGCTTGCACTCCAGGGGACCACTGAGGAACGTAGGCCAGATTCATAGTTGCCCCTAAGAGCTGTCTGGTTAAGTGACTTGCTCAAGGTCACACAGTAGGTAAATTAGGGCTGAGGGAATCAAACCCTGTACCACAGGAATGCACCACCTGCCAAACAAAGGGATTTAAACCCTTCACCCTTGGTATAGGAAACCTCAGCATTAACCTACTCTGATAACTGTTTGTCCTTATAGAAGGAATGCTGCAGTGAGGAGTTTCCTCTTTCTGATTTATCTTTTCCATCTCTGCTTAAACCTCTGGGCTGAAAGTGTCAGGATCTTGCATCTGCTAAGCTTATCAACACTTCAGATTAATAAGAGAAAATGTAAAATATCAGTGAAAGGTATGAAATATTTATTTTTTTATTTAATCTGGTTTTCAGAGTAGAGCACTGGTCCTATCAGATGTTTTCTCACACCAGCCCACTAGTTACAAACCAAAAAAAGTGACAGAACATTATTGTGCTTACACAAGTACATTAATTTCAAAACAATTCAGGTTAGCAAATAAACATGTGCCAGTTAAAAAATAGATATTAACCAATTAGGAACAAGAAAAACAAAGAATTGTGACCTTGGCTGCATGGCATAGACAGTTGAAGCCCTGCCAATCACTCAAATGGCCCATGCTTAGTTGGCAGCATGGTTGCTGGAAGAGTCTAGATGGGGAGGAAAGGAGTGAGTCATCACTGCTGACTAACCACAGTGATGGGAGGGAGGTGGCTGTGGGAAGCCACTTGGATGACACGTAGAAGGAAAGATGAGTACAACACCCATTAAGTACAAACCTACCCATATATGCAGCTCTTGTGCAAGTGCACTGACTTTGGAAATCAGTGTATGGAAGCAAGCTTCATACAGCAGTCAGCATTCAGTACAGCTTCATAGAAATACTGCAGGAAGACTGGGAGGCTGCTCTGTCAAACCTAGAAACTAACATGATTTCCTATCACCCAATTCTCACCATAGGGAGAGTGAATGTGTTGATTAAGCACACCAAGCAGAAATGAATGAATGGGTCGTAGGACTCTTACCTAGTTAGGGCAGTCCTAACTCCTACTTCTGAAGGTGAAAAAAGGGGCCAACTGGTTAAAGGTAGTGGAGAAATCAGGTATTCAGTGGAGAATGATAAAATAATTCTGTTTTTTTGTCTGACATGCAGCAGAATAGCTATACAAACAGTATATGCATTATTTACAAAATTAGGATTCACTGAACTTTGTTGTTTTGATTGAGTTAACTGAGAGTTAAATTTAGGATTAAATTTAGGCGGAACAATTTAGACAACTGCATTTTTATTAAAACAGGTTATGTATGCTTCCTTCCAAAGTCCCTTTTTAATTTTGACCTTAATTTGGTTGGGGTACAATTACAGTCTTCTAAACTTAGATGGGAAGAAGTCTGATAAAGAAAGAAAATCAGACCATTATTGCATTTGTCAAATCAGGAAGGTAAGTAGGAATTACAAATGTTTCCAGGAATGAAGAAACATCTTGAAAAGTTCGAAAATAATATGGCTGAGATAAATATGCTACTAAGAAAGCTGTTAGAGTAATATTTAGCCCAAATTTGGAACCATGAACAGTAAAAATATTTTTTTAAATTCTCAAGAAACTAACTACAGATGCATCAGTGCTAAAATACCATGACATGAATAAGCACATTGGATTTAAAGCATATAACAGTGAGGATAATTTAGGAGCTGTGATGCTACAAGAAAATGAAATAGCTGTCATTAGTGCAAGAGCACTTACAGATGCACTTACGTTATATGCTCAGAAAGAAAATGAACTGTTACCAACAGTTTAAAGATTCAAGAATTTTCACAAATATTTAAATGGTAAAACAGTTCATGTGAAAAAAAAAACATAAATATTTTCAAAGTACATTCAAAAAGTGTTTTACAAGGAATTTCCAAGACTGCAGGGGATGTTACTTACAGTAAATACATATGGTATGAAATTAAAATACAGATCAGGCAAGACACTACACACTGGATATTTTCATAAAATATTTTCAGTAAATCATATTTACCAGAAAAGCATGAATAACTGCTAGAACTTCAGTTTCTTTGAATAATTCCACAGTTATCAATAGCAAAATGTGAAGTAAAAGAATTCCAGAGATGTAATGATACTGACTTAGAAATGCAGTCACAAAATGATACTGAAATGAATAGATGGCCTTAGGAAGAATCATTAAACAGAAAAGAAATTCTGTCATTGTTTTCATTCAAAGAATAAATAAGCTGTATCCAAAGCTTGATACTCAAAGCTGACAATATAACAGTTCTTAATCAAGTGAGAAGACAAACACTTAAAAGAATGCAGAAATCATGTATGGGAATAGTAAAGTACAAAAAGAAAGTAATTTAATGTATTAGTTAAGGCTGACAACTTAGAACAAATAGTGCAGAACTGTCATATTTACAGTGGATATCATAACAGCAATCAAAAGGAAGATGACATAGCATACATAGAACCAGATCTCTCATGGAGCAGAGTGGGCACTGTTTTTTTTTTTAATTGAAAGAAGTCATGTATCTTATATGAGTAAATAATTAGTTCAGTTTGTTTGAAACTATCAGTGATTAGTGCATTCAACTCTATAATCCTGATGTTATATCTGACAATGTTCTGCAGTATGAAAATTAGGAATTTAGAAGATTTATGCTTAAATATGGATTGAGAAATATAATATCCAGTCTATGCTAAACACAAGTCTAACAGATATGTAGGGACAACTACCCAAGAACGAAAACTGTATGAGAAAAAAACAGTAGCAACAGCTTTCAGAAATGCCATCTCACATTTCTGGAATATAACAATACTCCATTGCAGGGACTCAATCTCTCATCAGCTGAAGTATTAATAAATATAGAGATAAAAGCCAACTACCCTTTTCAACTACATTACTGATGCCTGAAAATTGAATCAAAGAAAAGGAAATTCAGAAAAATCAAAAGTTATAGAAATACTATTATGGCAGAAACTGCAGAAACATATTAGATTTACAAGCTGGACAAAGAATATGAATACAAAAGTCATGGAACCGGACAAAAGCCTGGTGATCATTGCAGGTAACCCCAATACTTATGCTTTTAAGGTATCTGGTATTTTGTTCAATAATGCATTATATGATCCCATGTCTAAGAACTTCATCATATCTAAGGATTGATATATTGCTTGAAAACTTACTTTCTGAGGGTTTACTGACAAAACTTTATACAAGTTTCTTATTATTAAACTTCCTATAACTCTGGTAGGGTTTGGCATTCGAAAAATTTACAAGTACTTGTCTGATCTACCATTTAGGCTAATTGTTTCTTCAAGTGGTTCTAAAACTGAAGGACTGGCCTCATTGCTTGATGTAGAGTTAAAAATATTTTTCGCAATGGCAATCATGTTTTAAGAGACTCATAGCATTTTTAGAATATTTGATCGGTATGAACATTAATGAAGCTATCCTAATGGTGACAGCTGATGTGAAAGATCTTTTTTGCAGTATCCTCCACAACATTGGTCTCAACTGGTTTCGCAAAGTCATTGTGGTGAAAATATATTTTGATAATGCAGAGATTTGCTTGCTTCATGATGTAATGTAAATTGCTTTAAATAACAATTTTATGTTCTTTGAGGGGAATATTTCCATCAGAAAAAAGATGTGCCCATGGCTACAAAGTGTGCACCAGTTTACGCTAACATAGTTATATGGTACTGGGAGAAATGTCTTGTCATTGATTGTCCATTCAAGCCCAACATATTATTATATTTATGATATTTGGAGGATATTTTCTTTGTGGGATGCTGATGAGGATGGACTATTTTTTTTAGTTATTTGAATGCTACAACTAACTTTTTAGAATTTACTTTTCAATATGATAAATTAACCATGAACTTTTTAGATGTCAGCATTTCCAAAAATGTAAATGTAGGGCAATTTGAATCTAATATGCATAGGAAGCTTACCTATTCTAACAGTTTTTAATTTTAGCAGCCAACACCCTATATGGCAAAAGAAAGGTTTGACAAAGGTCCACTTATTGGGCTTTCTGGACTAATTTCAATTTAAAGATGAAGTAGCTTGTTAAGCAGCTGAACCAAGTTTCTGCACTGTTCAAGGGTAAGTTGGAAAGCAGAAATTGTAGATATCCATGGTAAAGCAGTGTATCAAATTCCAAGGGAGAAGAGCAGCCATAATTAACACAGCTAGGTCTTCTGAAAGAAAACAAGACTGTGAGAAATGCAACAGTTAATAGTTACAGACTGATGTTCCTCAAGATGTATCTCAAAGAAAAGTGTCTATGCAGTAAGAACTGCCCCAAAAGGATAAATATCCAGAAATAATAGTCCTATTAAATACTCTAGACATGGAAAATAGCTGAAGAAATCAGATGAGAGTTAATTGTAATACTGAAGAGTGAAAAGTTGCATTTACTGAAATATTTATTGATATGAGCAAAACATTTATTCAAAATGATCAATATAATGCCATTTAAACTGTGTCATAAGAAGTACATCACATAAAAGTTTGGACTACAATTCTGCAAAGCTCATTAGTGCAAACTCAGCAACACTCAACTCAGAAGTCTACCTGTTTTGTCCCATATGGAAAATTATGGACATGAGAACACCCAAGCTCCCTTGCCCTATATGAGCAAACTTTGAGGTTGCTCCACATTGGGGAAGGGAGAAAACCATGGGCCTTCTGAGTTGGGTTTTGCCATAAGTGATTTTTCACTTCAACCTATCTAAATGACAGTGTAACATGATAAAAACATATATACTGTAGTACTGTGGTGGCTGCCCCCTTTAAATATTCTAGCTCAAAAGTGTCAGGTTGCATAATATCAAAAGATGCTCTCATTTCAGCTGGCACTTACTACTGTTTATTTTCCCCTTTCATATTTTTCTGTGACATTATCATCTTTCTAATAATGATAAACTCTCTCTTCATGTCTTTATTTTTTCCTCCAGCTCAGTATTCGTCCTCATTTTATTGCATTCCTCTGTTTGTTTTGATAGCAGAATACTCTGTTACTTCTCATCTCCGTATATTAGCAGAAATACAGACAATATTTTGAATAACTATTTATTAGTTGATTTGACAATTGCTATTCATTTCTGAAAGTGTCTTGCTATTTGCAGTACATATTGTATTCTTGATCCCAATTTATTCTAGTAATATTCTGTAAATGCACTTCAATCTGTTTGTGTTTTATCTATTGTGGGTATTTTCCCCTTGTATATAGTTACTTTTCAGCTAATGTAAAATATGTTTACGTGAGTTTTTATGGAGTCTTTCTCCCCAACTTATTGCAAAATATTTACTCTGTTGCGGGAAGTTTCTCCCCTGGTATATATTACTCATTAACTGCTGTTTAAATGTTTTGGAATCTGTTGTATAACTTTCCTCCCTAGGCCTTCTCTGAAAATGAGCCAATAAATTGCTAAATTCCTGCCTTCACTTAAACCTCACTTAACCTCCTGAACACTATTCTGTACGTACTGTGCCCGCAAATCTCATTTATTTCTATATAATTTGTTCCTTCCCTTTTCTAAAGATCCCATTTCCAGTTCCTTTATCTCTTTAATAATATTCAATGCTTCAGTTACAGCTACTTTACACTTTGAGTTCCATTTTGTAGTAATTGTTTTTTTTTGGCAGCTTAGAGCATTAAACTTAAAAAGGCCTACAAAGTCTAGACAATTCAGATCCCATGCCCCAGCTCAAAAGAATATTGGTTACAGACATTTATTCCTTCAATTTTTTTCTGACAGAGTACTCTGTAGGGAAATTTTAAAACCAGACAAACTCATTACACTTCAGAAAAACATGTTTCAAGTTACCTCTCCATTTCCTATCACAACTCCAGCATTTGTTGTCTACCTGAGGAAAAATTCTTTGAAGCCTTCTTGGAGTATAAAATACCTATGCAAACATTTCCAAGCAGAAATCCTAAACTTTTGGGACTTTGTTGCATACTTGCAAGCCATGCTTATGTACTCTCTCTGTTCCTTTGTAAACTGTTTTTCCAGTCTGTCTTTGCAATCTTTTCTAACCTCATCAGACCGATTCTTATAGTTATCATTGCAATATTTTATATGCTTGACTAATATTTTTTTTAAACAGCAGCTTCTGTTCTAGACTTGACTAAAAACTCTAACAGAGTTGATGTTTCACATATAACTCCCCTATCTCTTCCTCTTTCCCTATACTCTGACATCACTCTGTAGTAGGGTAGGCAATTATTAACATGCGGTCCAAACTTCTGCTTGGCCTCATCTCACTCTGTTACCTTTCTCTCTGTGGTAAATTCCAGCCTCCTCTTGCCAGTTTTCTGTACCCCTACTTGCAGTCACCCCTGTTGTCCAATTTCCTTTTTCCATTCCCATGCTGACAGTTCTTATAATAATAAACACAAGAATGCTTTCCAAGTGTCTTCCAATGAAACTGAGCACTTTCAAAGAGCTTCGAAATTCTAGTCTGCAATCTTCCATTCTGGACAGTTTAATAAAATTCTATTGGAAATGTCACCATATACAGTACAGGACAACATACCGATTGCTAAATCAAGAAATGACAACAATGTAAACTGCAGTTCTTATGTAATCTACTGTATTTCTACAGGAAGTGGCAATACGGCTGAATGAGAAACTAATGTGGCAACAGAGGGCTTTCAATCCAGGAAAGACAATGGTGAGAACTTCTCCCTAGTGGCATGATGTAATTCTGATATTACTTTTCATTTCTGAAAACAGTACTTTTTATGTTAAAGATCACAAATCAAAGAACAGCTAAAGGAATATGAGAAAAATTAACTAAGTTATGGGAGTGTCTGAAATGTAAGAGAGTGCCTAAATGATTGAGGCTTTGGAAGTTTCATAATAATTTCAAACAGGACTCAGTCCTACATGAAGAACTGCTGGCACTCTTTGACAGAACAGGTCTGGAGATGACTGAGATCTCAATACCGGTCAACAACAGATGTATGGATCAACTTCTGAAAGACATTAAAGCATTTCACACTTCAATTACAAACAATCTCTTATTTGACACTATGAAGGATGAATATAACACCATTTTTGCCATATCTGACTGATAGAAAATGATAAGACAGAAAGGAACAAAAAATGATTTGTGACAAAAATGACTATGACAAAAGAAAGGCCTAAACGGTCCCAACAAAATCAACCAAACTGATAATTTAGGCATCAGCCAATTCACCAAGCCAAGTGCATTTGGATACCACTGTGAAAACAAATACAGATCTTTTTTCTTTATTATTTCCACTGTTGAGATGTTCCAAGAGATGGCATGTCATTACACCAATCAGGAGCCACACAACTTTTGATAGCATGTGAACCCAAGAGGAATTGGTTATTACCAAGGGACAGGCCGTGGGCATTCATGGAGGAGCCAAAATAAGATCCCCTGCGCGTGAGAAGTTGCACGGCAATCAGCAAGGTCCAAAAAGAAAAAATAAGCCAGCAACTGGTGAACTGTGCGAACAAATAATTTATTGTACTTCTTAAAAGTACTGAAACTTCATAAAGCTTAATTCAAACAGACCGGTTTCGGCCTGGATATAACCTGGCCTTCTTCAGTGTAATAGAAAAAAGCAAACAAAATAAAAGAAGCATTATATAGTGAAACAAAACATATGATTGGCTGACATTAGACATCACAGTCATTAGACTCATGAATATTCATGATATGTTTAAAAAATGTTCAACATGAAAGGAATGTTTATATTATTATATGTTATTTTCATAAATATTCATTAAGCCCTGGATTAAACAGGGCACCAAGTTTGGTTATCCATTTCTTTTCTTTCATATCAAGTTTTGCATGCCAACCAGATTTCTGACTTCGGTCACCAATGAGTTTATCAATGATAATAAAATGAAATTTAGCTGTTGGATGTTTGAGTGTATGTTTATATAGAGCATTTGTGTTCCTTTTGCACTTAATGTCACTCAGATGTTCTGACATGCGTAGCCTGAAAGGCCTGGAAGTTTGACCAATATAAAAGGAATGGCAACTGCAACAAGCCATGTAAATAGCCCAGTCCGTATTACAGTTGGCAAAAAGTTTCATATCATATACTATGCTGCTATTTTTACTGCTGAATTCCATGGAGCCCCCTATACCCAAACGTACTAATTATACATCCCCTTTAGGGAACATTCAGGGAAAGGAAGGAAAAGAGGGGGCAGGAAACACAAAAAGGGTTACAAGTCTATAGAATCTTATGGAAGTATTAACGAACAAGTGAATTATGCTATGGGCAATAATGTTTGTAACATTTCGAGCACTGTAATAACACCTGAACAAACATCTTTATTGAATAAAGGTCTATCTTTTATACCTGGTTTCTTTGTGCCTGAAGACACTTTTGCACAGGATTTATTTGCATTTTGTAGACTTATTAACCTTAAATTGTTTTTCAGGATAAGGGGGAAGAACAACAACCACAAATGGATACGTTCAAGTATCATGCTTCATCATTTACACCTCCGATGCATCCTTCGGTTAATTTATTTTTACGCAGTGCACTTAGTGATTTACATTTTTCATCTAACACTTGTTTACCAATGCCAAATAACATGACGGTGAATGACTTATCCTGTTTGAAAGAACTAGTACAAAATAAAGAACTTGTCATTTTACATGCAGATAAAGGTGGGGCAGTGGTGGTTATGAATTGGAGTGACTATGATATCGAGGCTCACAAGCAACTAGATGATGCCCGTTATTATACTAAGATGCCACTGGACCCAACCTTTATGTTTATACAACAGATTAAAAACTTCTTAGACTCAGCAGTTGAAAATGGAATAATAACAACTAAAACCTTAAGTCACCTAGTCATTACTGATCCTGCAAGACAATACATTTATTTTTTGCCAAAGATACATAAGGATCCTTTACATCCACCAGGTAGACCCATTGTTTCGGGTATAGGATCCCTTACTGAGCCATTATCTGAATTTCTTACCAGATATTTAAAACCTCTACTTTCATGTGTTAGATCAAGGTTACAGGATGCCACCCAATTTTTAGGCATTATTGATGATATGCCGATAGAAGGGAATTGGTTGTTATGTACATTGGATGTAAGTTCATTATATACCAACATCCCTCATTGGGCTGGTCTTGATGCCATTGAATATTGGCTTCAAAAATCAAACATCTACCGACCTGGTTTCAACACCTTTCTGATTAACCTCACCAAACATGTACATCACATAAAAGTTTGGACTACAATTCTGCAAAGCTCATTAGTGAAAACTCAGCAACACTCAACTCAGAAGTCTACCTGTTTTGTCCCATATGGAAAATTATGGACATGAGAACACCCAAGCTCTCTTGCCCTATATGAGCAAACTTTGAGGTTGCTCCACATTGGGGAAGGGAGAAAACCATGGGCCTTCTGAGTTGGTTTTGCCATAAGTGATTTTTCACTTCAGCCTATCTAAATGACAGTGTAACATGATAAAAACATATATACTGTAGTACTGTGGTGGCTGGCCCCTTTAAATATTCTAGCTCAAAAGTGTCAGGTTGCATAATATCAAAAGAGGCTCTCATTTCAGCTGGCACTTACTACTGTTTATTTTCCTCTTTCATATTTTTCTGTGACATTATCATCTTTCTAATAATGATAAACTCTCTCTTCATGTCTTTAATTTTTCCTCCAGCTCAGTATTCGTCCTCATTTTATTCTATTCCTCTGTTTGTTTTGATAGCAGAATACTCTATTTCTCATCTCCATATATTAGCAGAAATACAGACAATATTTTGAATAACTATTTATTAGTTGATTTAACAATTGCTATTCATTTCTGAAAGTGTCTTGCTATATGCAGTACATATTGTATTCTTGATCCCAATTTATTCTAGTAATATTCTGTAAATGCACTTCAATCTGTTTGTGTTTTATCTATTGTGGGTATTTTCCCCTTGTATATAGTTACTTTTCAGCTAATGTAAAATATGTTTACGTGAGTTTTTATGGAGTCTTTCTCCCCAACTTATTGCAAAATATTTACTCTGTTGCGGGAAGTTTCTCCCCTGGTATATATTACTCATTAACTGCTGTTTAAATGTTTTGGAATCTGTTGTATAACTTTCCTCCCCAGGCCTTCTCTGAAAATGAGCCACTAAATTGCTAAATTCCTGCCTTCACTTAAACCTCACTTAACCTCCTGAACACTATTCTGTATGTACTGTGCCCGCAAATCCCATTTATTTCTATATAATTTGTTCCTTCCCTTTTCTAAAGATCCCATTTCCAATTCCTTTATCTTTAATAATATTCAATGCTTCAGTTACAGCTACTTTACACTTTGAGTTCCATTTTGTAGTAATTGTTTTTTTTGGTAGCTTAGAGCATTAGACTTAAAAAGGCCTACAAAGTCTAGACAATTCAGATTCCGTGCCCCAGCTCAAAAGAATATTGGTTACAGACATTTATTCCTTCATTTTTTTTTCTGACAGAGTACTCTGTAGGGAAATTTTAAAATCAGACAAACTCATTACACTTCAGAAAAACATGTTTCAAGTTACCTCTCCATTTCCCATCACACTTCCAGCATTTGTTGTCTACCTGAGGAAAAATTCTTTGAAGCCTTCTTGGAGTATAAAATACCTATGCAAACATTTCCAAGCAGAAATCCTAAACTTTTGGGACTTTGTTGCATACTTGCAAGCCATGCTTATGTCCTCCCTCTGTTCCTTTGTAAACTGTTTTTCCAGTCTGTCTTTGCAATCTTTTCTAACCTCATCAGACCGATTCTTATAGTTATCATTGCAATATTTTATATGCTTGACTAATATTTTAAACAGCAGCTTCTGTTCTAGACTTGACTAAAAACTCTAACAGAGTTGATCTTTCACATATAACTCCCCTATTTCTTCCTCTTTCCCTATACTCTGACATCACTCTGTAGAAGGGTATGCAATTATTAACATGCAGTCCAAACTTCTGCTTGGCCTCATCTCACTCTGTTACCTTTCCCTCTGTGGTTATTTGCTTCCAATACCTTGATTCCTTTGCCAGTTTTCCCCAGTAAATTCCAGCCTCATCTTGCCAATTTTCTGTACCCCTACTTGTAGTCATCCCTGTTGTCCAATTTCCTTTTTCCATTCTCATGCTGACAGTTCTTATAATAATAAACACAAGAATGCTTTCCAAATGTCTTCCAATGAAACTGAGCACTTTCAAAGAGCTTCAAAATTTTAATTTGCAATCTTCCATTCTGGACAGTTTAATAAAATTCTATTGGAAATGTCACAATATACAGTACAGGACAACACACCAATTGCTAAATCAGTAAATGACAACAATGTAAACTGCAGTTCTAATGTAATCTACTGTATTTCTACAGGAAGTGACAATACGGCTGAATGAGAAACTAATGTGGCAACAGAGGGCTTTCAATCCAGGAAAGACAATGGTGAGAACTTCTCCCTAGAGGCATGATGTAATTCTGATATTACTTTTCATTTTTGAAAATAGTACTTTTTATGTTAAAGATCAACAAACAAAATCAAAGAACAGCTAAAGGAATATGAAAAAAATTAACTAAGTTATGGGAGTGTCTGAAATGTAAGAGAGTGCCTAAATGATTGAGTCTTTGGAAGTTTCATAATAATTTCAAACAGGACTCAGTCCTACATGAAGAACTGCTGGCACTCTTTGACAGAACAGGTTTGGAGATGACTGAGATCTCAATACCGGTCAACAACAGATGTATGGATTAACTTCTAAAAGATATTAAAGCATTTCACACTTCAATTACAAACAATCTCTTATTTGACACTATGAAGGATTAATATAACACCATTTTTGCCATATCTGACTGATAGAAAATGATAACACAGAAAGGAACAAAAAATGATTTGTGACAAAAATGACTATGACAAAAGAAAGGCCTAAATGGTCCCAACAAAATCAACCAAACTGATAATTTAGGCATCAGCCAATTCACCAAGCCAAGTGCATTTGTATACCACTGAGAAAACAAATACAGATCTTTTTTTTTTTTTTTTTATTTCCACTGTTGAGATGTTCCAAGAGATTGGCATGTCATTACACCAATCAGGAGCCACACAACTTTTGATAGCATGTGAACCCAAGAGGAACTGGTTATTACCAAGGGACAGGCCTTGGGCATTCATGGAGGAGATAACAGTTTGAATGAACCTGAAATACATGAAAAAAATTACAAGGTGTTCAGCTATAGCTCTTTGGCCATTACTATAGCTTTTGCAGATTTATTTTTGAAGATGCTGGCATGTGTTCCAATGGGTCTGCTGCTCTACATTGAAGATACACTTCTTCGAAATAGAGCAGTAGACCCTACACTTCAGCAAAAGTCCATTTAAACGAAAGTGCACTTTCGCTGAAGTCTAGTTCCCCGGGCTGCCCAAAAAAAAAAAACACTAAAACATGTTTTTGCAGGGGGCAAGCCCCCCTGCACCCCCCATGTGGGGGGCTGTGCCCCCACACACACACACCCTACTTAAATATACCAACTCCGAGATTGCACTACAGCGGGGGAAAGGGAATATTCTCATTCTGCACTGTAGTGTGACTGCCAAAGTCAATGTTCGAAGTTTTACTACTTCGAACAAGTGGACTCGGTGAAGTGGGGTTCGAAGTAGTGAAACTTCAAACATATTGACGGATCCCGTTCCAATGATACAAATTAGAATGACCGAGCTACTAAATGAGCTCAAATGTTTTGTACATAAACTTAACTTGCAGTTCTTTTTTGCACTGAATAGTAAGTAATGATTTTCTCAAATTCTGTGGTTATAAGTACAAGTGTTTTAAACGCCCTCCCCAATTCTTTGCTTGCTATGTTTGAGAAGTTATGTGAAACAACATTAGCTATTTCCACAGTCATAGCAAGCACTTGGGTTTTATCCTGGAACGTGATGAACATTTGTAACTAGATTCCATATGTTCCAATCTGTTTGGATCATGAAACCAGACAAAGGAGGGATTGGCTGTAATTTGCCACAATACTTTTGTTTTTAAGGTATCTGGCATTTTGTTCAATGATGCATCCCACATCTAAGAACTTCATCATCATCATTGCATAGTGAAAGACTGATATATGGCAGGAAAGCCTACTGTCTGGGGGAGGTTATTGACAAAGCTTTATATGAGTTTCTTTTGGCTAAACTTCCTATATCCCTGGCAATGTTTAGTATTCAAAAAATTCACAAGGATTTGTCTGATCCACTATACAGGTTAATTGTTTCTTCACGTAGTTCCGAAACTGAAGGATTGGCCACAGGGATTGATGTAAAATTAAAAACATTTTTTACAAAGTCAATCATGTTTTAAGAGACTCATAGCATTTTTAAAGTGTTTGATAGGTATAAACATATCCTAATGGTAACAGCTAATGTGAAAAATCTTTTTTTCCAGTATCCTCTATGACATTGCTCTCAACTGGTTTTACAAAGTCATTGCAAGGAACACACCTTTTAATAATCCAGAAATCTGTTTGCTTTATGATGCAATGTAAACTGTTTTAAATAACAAATTTATGTTCTTTGAGGGAGAATATTCTATCAGACATGAGGTATGGCCATGTCTGCAAAGTGTGCATCAGTGTTCCCATAGTTATGTGGAACTAGGGGAAACATTTTGGCCTTGATTGTTCATTCAAGCCCCAAATATTATTATATTTATGGTATCTGGATGGCATTTTTATTGTGTGATGGTGATGAGGATGAACTATTTTTTTTACTTAGCCCATACAACTAGCAACAATAAGAAAATAAAGACCACTGGTTCAGACCCAAAAGTATTTTATTCTCTAGTGCCTCAGTACAAAACCTTCCAGGAGTTACAAAATTCAGCTATAAATGTGCTACCTTTTATACAAAAAACACAAACTCAATCAATCAATAATACAATCAAACAATCACAATACTTCCAATTAACCTCTCCATTCAATCCCATAGGGACCAAAGTAGCATATTTAAGAATAAAGACAGACTCTGTATAACAGTTTTTCTTTCAAAAGAATTTCATCATTTTCAACAAATACTTGCACTAAAATACAACCTTGAAGAACAGAAAAATCACTGCCATGTACATGTCTAAAATGGCATGCCAAAATATTGTCTTCCTTTTCATTTTGGGGTATCTCTGCATTTAAATGATAGGCCTCTTTCATATAATTGAAGGTTCAACTCTGAACCTCATTGAGCGGACAAGAGCAAAAGTTCACTTAAGTGAATGTTCACATCAGCAAATGTCTAAAACAGGGAATGAAATTAGTTTACTAACACTGCGACTGTCACACACTGCAGTATGTCAAACCCACCAAGGTGGAGGGCTGTACTCCCACACCCCCACACCCCACCTATATATGCCAACTCAGAGTTCGCATTACTGTGGGGAAAATGGAAAATTTCCTGATGTTGGCCAACTAATTCCCTTCCCTGTTTTAGACATTTTAGACATTCTCTGATGTGAATGTTTGCTCTTGTCAGCTCAATGAATGGAGGTTCACAGAACCTTTGATTATAAGAAAAAGATCTTAAATGATGACATATCTGTTAAATGTGTTTTAAAAATGAGGACTACAAACTCTAAAAACACTTTTTGTTTGGTACCTATTTCATGTGTTTTTGTATATTTTATTTGGTATGTACATTGAAGTATTTAGTCACATGATTTCTTGCAACATGTTGATGTTTCCCCTCCTTTTAAAATTTTATTAAACAAAACCATCCAAATCTTCATCAGTTTCTTGCCTCCTAATTTCCAAATGTCCGCAGGAATATCTGTTCTGGCAGACTTCCCTAAAGATGGATTATACATCACTATTTTTTATCTCATCTCCTTCTATCTTAACTATTAGTTGTTGAGCATCATGTTCCTCTAGTCTTGGTGTAATTGTCTTCCATAAATATTTCCATTTATGTTTTTTCTTGGTCTCCACATTCTTCTGCATTATACAATTGCTTATACAATTGCCAAAACATCTCTAACATGTCTATAGGATCTCTTGTTATTCTTCTTGTGATTGGCTTCCCAAGTTTGGCAACAACCCGTTGAACTTTCTTTTGCCTAAGTTGTTGTGCTAAAAGTTTTTGTGCCCTGACGTTGTCAGAAAAGTTACTTAACAGCAATCTTTCTGAATTCATACATTCATTTTATTATTGATAGTCTCTTTATTCACTCTGCAGCTACTCCTCTTCTTGTTCTGTGACATTCCTCTTATTCTGCAATACTTTAACTTTATCAGCCCACTAGATAATTTCTATTCCTTCTTAACCATATCTTTCTCTTTTGTTTCTACCCTATTTTAACTACATTTTTATTTTATCCCACTCACTAGTGGGTAGGTATACAATAATGGTTAAAGTCTTCAGTAGCTATCCCTTTTGAAGAAATGTCTATCTTTCCTAATAACTCTCAAATAATTTCTACTACTCATCCGTTAAAGAGTTAAAGTCATCTCTTTTTAACAGGTAAGTAGAAAACTGCCAGTGTCTCATTTTTACTCCATTGGCCTGTTTTTATTTCAGTCTGTAATGGGGCATGGTCTGAAATATTTATCAGATATGTATCAAAATCCTTCAATTAAATGCACATGCTCCTGTGAAATATATTTTTTTACCCAGTCTAGCCCAATTATTTAACCTTGGGGAATAATATGCAAATTCTGCTGGAGTTCCTACTACTGAACTCATTTCTTCCATAGCAAATATTTTTCAGAAATCTACTCTCTTTTGTTATATTTCTCTTCTAGGCTTCCTGATACATCTTCACTATTGCAAGGCAAGTTTTCATCCCCATCCCAATTAACCGGAACTGCTTTGTGTTTGGTGTCCTTTGCCAGAGGTCTGGAGTGTTTCTGCTTGAATCCACGCCATCCAAAGCTAAGAACAAGAAATTAAGTTTATTTTGAGTTTCATCTGCACTTTTCAACTGTATTTTATTGTTTTACTGCATTAATTTGTGCTTTTTTGACTGTTTTGACTGTTTGCGTCTGCTTCATTATCTGCACTTGTTTTGCACTGAAATATTGTTTTTGGCATAGGCTAGATTCAGACTTGCTGAATCTAGATTACTTTTCATACACTTGAACTCAAATCCAGCCATCTTACATTAAGGACTCCCCTGCACCCCTGTGGCAGAAGAGTGTGGATATAGCCCTGTCTGAGCTGGGGATTGCTGGAGGAAAGATCATTGTGTGATTTGGTATTGGCAGACTAGTTTAAAACCGATTAATTTTACCTGTATATAAGGCTCACATTTGTGCGGAGCTGCACACTGCACAATGGGGCTTAGTAGTGCCCTGTATAGCTACAAACATCAAAAATTACTGGATACTTCTGCACTACAGGCAACTCAGCTGAGCACTGAGCAGCATCTCACCACTTTTCACCCCTGATGTTCTATAGAATAAGTCCCCTTATTAATCCCAAAGCAACAGCTGATCTAATTTGCCCTCTCACAAGTTAGTACTTAAGAATGAACTGCTACTATGGACAGTTAGTTTCCCAGCATTTCTCCCACCAGCCTGATTGACATGGGCATCCTGAGGCAGTGTAGCAATTGCTTCATGTATACTGACAATCCCTTGCTCCTAAAACAAATAAATACAGTATGTATGAGATGTATCATAAACTAGAATCAGTCCTCTCATGTAACAATAAACAAGACATCAAACAGGTTGTCACCTCACACACATCCCCTCTCATACAAGATAAGGTCAAGACACATAAACCAACATATGCAGAGGTACTCACTAACAGCCTACCAAAAGACCAGAGATCTACCAAGCGCAAATAACCTACACATACTAGTACACTAACGGGATCCACCACTACACATTTCAACACACATATCTGTGTCTCAACAGTTAAGCCCCTAAGGAAAAACACCTCAAAACCAAATGTCCTGGTCATAGGTGATTCAATAGTGAGACACACAGATGTCCTCCTCACCAGATTAGACAAGGAGAAGGGCACGGTCGGCTGCCTGTCAGGTGCCAGGATCTATCAAATCAAGCGTGCACTTAAGCCACTCAGCAACAATTCCTGTTATGACTCTGTCATAGTACATGTTGGTGTGAATGACCTGAGATGCACCTCTCTGGACAACATGAAGGCAGACATGACTGTTCTCCCACGCAGGTATGTCCCCGGCCCTAAGCAACATTCTACCTCCACCTAGGATGCTACCACAATACAGACAAAAAGTGGTCAATTTCAATAATTGGCTTAGCTTCTGGTGTCACTCCAGGGAGATCCAGTATCTGTCAGCCTGGGAAGACATGGTCGGCAGACTACGCTGTTTTGCCAGAGATGGCCTTCACCTGTCTTCTCAAGGCTTTCAGATACTGGCAAAGATGCTTGCCTCCCCTATAGTGCCTTTTTTTAGGCAATGTCAAAAATAACAAAACTTCTGACATAGTAGCCTAAACGGTAAACTGCAGTCCCTGGAAGCACTCCTCACCTTGGAAGATACTGGCATCTGTGCAGTCACTGAGACATAGTTCAAGGCCACTGAGAGTACCCCAGTCATACAAGGCTGCAATGCCTTTCACACATTCAGACTCCAAAATGAATGTGAAAGAACCAAAGGTGGAGGTGTATCCATCTTCATTAAATCCAAATACACCATAAGACTGGTAAAACAGTACAACTGTCTTGAGCTACTTCAGGTCCAAATAACTATAGTTAAAATACCCTACCACATCATTGTCAGCTACAGGTCCCCCACCATGAGCCAGGAGAAGCACACCACCTACCTGGACTTGCTGTAATCACTCAGTATACAGCCAAACACCTTTGTCATTGGGAGATTTCAACTATCCTTCCATCGATTGAGTGACTTACATGAGCACAAACATGATTGCACTGAGGTTCCTAGACATTGTTAACTCAAATGCCTTGGACCAGTTGGTCTGCTCCCCCACAAGAGGCTCAAATGTCCTAGACCTAGTGTTTAGCAACACAGGGAGTCACAGCACTACCCCCTGTGTGCTGCTCCCCCTGGTAAGGTCAGACTATAAATCTGTCTCATTTGAAGTAAAGATCAGACCTGACTTTCACAGGAGCAAAAATCTGAAACATTTCTCCAAAGCAAACTATAGCCTACTAAGAGATAGTATAAGACATTTCAAATGTCCTGCTAGCACAGCCAACAATAACTCCTATGCAGAAGAGTATACAAATGCCATATATAGACACTTAAACAAATGTATTGACTCGGCTATACTTGACAGGACCAAAACCAGGTCCTCCTGAAAAAACAAACCACCCTGGTGGACTGTTAGTATAAATAAGTTATATAACAAAAGGAAGAAAATGATATCTAAGAACAATAGGGAACTTACTCAACAGAGGAATGCCCTCCACAGCTTGAAATAGCAAATCAGTTATTTTGTAAAAGTCCTCTAAGGCTAACTATGTGTCTAAATTAGCATCCCTAGCTAAAGACTATCATCTAGCCGAATTAAAGCATTTACTGTGTTTCTGTACCTAATTTCTGCTACTTTGTAAAAAAAAAAATCCTTGTTTCCCGCCTTTACTGAACTAGAATAGTCCAGTCTTCAGGTATTGCTGATCTCTGGGCTGTGTCATAGTTCCTGTGTTACCCATATCCTTATTTGGATAGGAGGAAGCTTCTTTGTTCACCAGTGAGAGTGGGGAGCTCTGAGCAGCCTATCTGTCCCTTGAGGAGTGGTTCCAGCCCAGTGACCTGTAGCTTATGGGCCGTTTTGTGTCATAGTTCCTGTGTTGCCCATATCCTTATTTGGATAGGAGGAAGCTTCTTTGTTCACCAGTGAGAGTGGGGAGCTCTGAGCAGCCTATCTGTCCCTTGAGGAGTGGTTCCAGCCCAGTGACCTGTAGCTTATGGGCCGTTTTGGGCCATTTGCTATCTCTTTCTAACCCCCTGCTTTAAAGCCAGCTTTAGCGCACTTTTGCGCTTGTAATTTAAAGTTTGTCCTGTTTTTTGCATTTACCTGTTGAGGCTACACACTCAAGTGTGCTAGCCTGTGTTACATATTTACTGCATTTTCCTGCTATTTGTTGAAAAAAAAATATATATATATCCTTGTTTCCTGTCTTTTCTGACCTAGAGTAGTCCAAATACAGGCTTTGCTGTATTCTGGACTTTTGGAAAGTTCCTGTGTTGCCCATTTCCTTTCTTGGATGGAGGGAGGTTTCTTTGTTCACCAGTGGCAGTGGGGAACTTAGAGCAGCCTATCTATCCCTGGAGGAGTGTTCCCAGCACAAGAATCTGGTAGTCTATTGGCCGTTTTGGGCCAATTTCTAGCTCTTTCAAGTCCCCCTGTATAAAACCCGCTTTGGTGAGGTTTTTGCGCTTGTTACTACTCAGCCAAGCTCCTTTTGGTCCGGTAGAGTGGTGCTAGCAGCAGAGAGGCCAAAAGAGCGACTGCTAACCTGATAAAAGTGTTTTTTCCTGCTACTATCTGGGTGACTGTCCGATCTAGCTAAACTGCAAGTATTTCTGCTTCTTGAACTGTTTTAAACTGTTTAAAGTTGTTTTTGCACCTGCACTTTTAAAGTTTGTCCTGTTTGTTGCATTTACCTGTTGAGGCTACACACTCAAGTGTGCTAGCCTGTGTTACATATTTACTGCATTTTCCTGCTATTTGTTGAAAAAAAGAAAAACAAAAAAAAAATTATCCTTGTTTCCCGTCTTTCCTGACCTAGAGTAGTCCAAATACAGGCTTTGCTGTATTCTGGACTTTTGGAAAGTTCCTGTGTTGCCCATTTCCTTTCTTGGATAGAGGGAGGTTTCTTTGTTCACCAGTGGCAGTGGGGAACTTAGAGCAGCCTATCTATCCCTGGAGGAGTGTTCCCAGCACAAGAATCTGGTAGTCTATTGACCGTTTTGGGCCAATTTCTAGCTCTTTCAAGTCCCCCTGTATAAAACCCGCTTTGGCGAGGTTTTTGCGCTTGTTACTACTCAGCCAAGCTCCTTTTGGTCCGGCAGAGTGGTGCTAGCAGCAGAGAGGCCAAAAGAGCGACTGCTAACCTGATAAAAGTGTTTTTTTTCCTGCTACTATCTGGGCGACTGTCCGATCTAGCTAAACTGCAAGTATTTCTGCTTCTTGAACTGTTTTAAACTGTTTTAAACTGTTTAAAGTTGTTTTTGCACCTGCACTTTTAAAGTTTGTCCTGTTTGTTGCATTTACATGTTGAGGCTACACACTCAAGTGTGCTAGCCTGTGTTACATATTTATTGCAATTTCCTGCTGTTTGTTGCAAAAAAGAAAAAAAAAAGTTATCCTTGTTTCCCATCTTTCCTGACCTAGAGTAGTCCAAATACAGGCTTTGCTGTATTCTGGACTTTTGGAAAGTTCCTGTGTTGCCATTTCCTTTCTTGGATAGAGGGAGGCTTCTTTGTTCACCAGTGGCAGTGGGGAGCTTGGAGCAGCCTATCTGTCCCTGGAGGAGTGTTCCCAGTGCAGGAATCTGGTAGTCTATTGGCCGTTTTGGGCCAATTTCTAGCTCTTTCAAGTCCCCCTGTATAAAACCCGCTTTGGTGAGGTTTTTGCGCTTGTTACTACTCAGCCAAGCTCCTTTTGGTCCGGTAGAGTGGTGCTAGCAGCAGAGAGGCCAAAAGAACGACTGCTAACCTGATAAAAGTGTTTTTTCCTGCTACTATCTGGGTGACTGTCCGATCTAGCTAAACTGCAAGTATTTCTGCTTCTTGAACTGTTTTAAACTGTTTAAAGTTGTTTTTGCACCTGCACTTTTAAAGTTTGTCCTGTTTGTTGCATTTACCTGTTGAGGCTACACACTCAAGTGTGCTAGCCTGTGTTACATATTTACTGCATTTTCCTGCTATTTGTTGAAAAAGAAAACAAAAAAAAATATCCTTGTTTCCGTCTTTCCTGACCTAGAGTAGTCCAAATACAGGCTTTGCTGTATTCTGGACTTTTGGAAAGTTCCTGTGTTGCCCATTTCCTTTCTTGAATAGAGGGAGGTTTCTTTGTTCACCAGTGGCAGTGGGGAACTTAGAGCAGCCTATCTATCCCTGGAGGAGTGTTCCCAGCACAAGAATCTGGTAGTCTATTGGCCGTTTTGGGCCAATTTCTAGCTCTTTCAAGTCCCCTGTATAAAACCCGCAGGTTTTTGCTTGTTACTACTCAGCCAAGCTCCTTTTGGTCCGGCAGAATGGTGCTAGCAGCAGAGAGGCTAAAAGAGCGACTGCTACCCTGATAAAAGTACTTCTTTTCCTTCTACTATTTGGGTGACTGTACGATCTAGATTAACTGCAAGTATTTCTGCTTCTTGAACTGTTTTAAACTGTTTTAAACTGTTTAAAGTTGTTTTTGCACCTGCACTTTTAAAGTTTGTCCTGTTTGTTGCATTTACATGTTGAGGCTACACACTCAAGTGCACTAGCATGTGCTACATATTTATTGCATTTTCCTGCTGTTTGTTGCAAAAAAGAAAAAAAAGTTATCCTTGTTTCCCATCTTTCCTGACCTAGAGTAGTCCAAATACAGGCTTTGCTGTATTCTGGACTTTTGGAAAGTTCCTGTGTTGCCATTTCCTTTCTTGGATAGAGAGAGGCTTCTTTGTTCACCAGTGGCAGTGGGGAGCTTGGAGCAGCCTATCTGTCCCTGGAGGAGTGTTCCCAGTGCAGGAATCTGGTAGTCTGTTGGCTGTTTTGGGCCAATTTCTAGCTCTTTCAAGTCCGCCTGTATAAAACCCGCTGTAGCGTGGCTTTGCGTGATTTTGTGCATAGCGCGGCATCAAGCAGTGCCACTTATTTGGGTTTGAGCCTTGGAACTGATCTAGTTGTCATAATAAATACCCTATTCCTACGCTAAAGCCTAGCACTTGCTCACTAAAGCAATTATATAAGTCAGCACAAAAAAATTAAAAGCACTACACCCTCACAAACTCCCCTTGAGTAACTTGTTCCCCATTGGCCCTTTTTTTCAATTATAAAGGAATTCCCAATACTATTCTAGCATGTCCAAAGGTCAGTTGTCAATCTCCTCTCCGGTCCAGCTGGTGAACCTGGGAATCTTGAGGCAATGTTACAACTGCCTAATGTACACAGACAACCCTCTCCTCCTCCCAACAAATTCCAACACATGTGAGAGATGCAACCATATAGCCAAACTGGAGGCTAAGCTCTCTCAACTCAGTACTGGCGTAACCAGTCAGGAGGAGGAGGAAACCACACTCACTAACATTCCAGTCTCACATAGACCTACCACAACAGCAAACCAAACACATAAACACACAAAAACATACTTGGAGGCTCTAAATAAAAATCTGCCTAAGTAGCAGAGACCTCCAAAGCAGACACCCAAGCAACCGCTACCCCAAAACAAAACATGTGCAACACATAGCTCACAAAGCCAGTGTGCCGAACAGTCACAGCCCTTAAGGCTAAACAACACACCTGATACACTTGTAATAGGTGACTCTATCATCAGGCACACTGACGCCCTGGGCAGCAGGCTGAACAAGGAGAAGGTCACGGTGAGCTGCCTATCGGGCGCTAGGATCCGCCACATAACACAAGCACTCAGGTCACTCCAAGGCAAGTACAAATATGACTCAGTCATTGTCCATGCTGGTGTGAATGACCTGAGACATACCTCCCTGGACTACATGAAAAGAGACATAGAGGAGCTCTCTGAGCATGTAGCCCAGGCCGGTATGACCCTGACCTTGAGTAGCATCTTACCCTCACCAAGAATGATGTCACAGTATGAAGACAAGATTATCAATTTCAACAATTGGCTTAATTATTGGTGTCATTCAAAGGGGATCCAATGCCTGTCTGCCTGGGATGACATGCTCAACAAGCCACGATGCTTCGCTAGGGACGGCTTGCACCTGTCACCCCTGGGCTTTCGGATATTGGCAAAGGCTCTTGCTACCCCCATAGTGCCTTTTTTAGGCAAGGCTCAAAAGACAAACTCACCTCCATAGGTATCACAAGGGATAAGAAACTAAGAGTAATGCTACTCAACGCCAGAAGTCTAAACCTCAAGATGCACGCACTCGAAACTCTCCTTAGCATGGAGAACATCGATATCTGTGCAGTAACAGAAACCTGCTTCAAGGCTCTCTAGAGCACCCCAGCACTACCAGGTTATACCTCATACCATGCTTTTCGGCCCCAAAACTTGGACCGAACCACAAAAGGAGGGGAGTATCAATATTCGTCAAAGATACCCACACCTCCAGGTTGGTGGCACAGCACGAAGCATCAGAGACTATCCATGTGCAACTAACAGAGGGTAAAACTGCCTTCCAGTTTATAGCCTGCTACAGACCACCCTCCCAAACCCAGGAACCCCACTCGGCCTTCCTGAGAACACTGGAAAATATGAAGGTCTCTCCAAACACCATTATATTGGGTGACTTCAACTACCCAACCATAGACTGGGAGCATTACTCTAGCTCCAACACCCTAGCCCAAAGGTTCCTAGAATTTATAAACTCATATGCTATGGAACAACTTGTTACCACTCCCACAAGAGGGGAAAACATACTGGACCTGATCATCACCAACATGGGGACTCTATGCTCCAGACCAGAAGTGTATCCCTCACTGGTAAGATCAGACCATAAACTAATCTCACTGGATATTCACATCCCGACCCCACCCCATGCCCAGAAAACCACAGTGAAAAACTTCTCTAAAGCAAATTTCACACTCCTCAAAACCGAGGTGGAATCCTTCAAAGCCCCCGGGCCTGTGGATAATATGGCCCAGACCACAAAATCCTTTATTAACGATTCTATGAACACCTTCAGGAATGCATGGATCATGCAATCCCAAATAAAACCAAGACCCAATCCTCCAAAGGCAGACGTCCTGTCGGGTGGACCCCAGCCATAAACAAACTATACAATAGAAGGAGGAAGCTACTACATGACAGAGCAAAATCCCAAAAAGGGAAGGCATCTCTGATCAGTATTAGCAAAAAACTACAGGCACTCATAAAATCGTCTAAGGCCAGCTTCGAGAGAAAGATTGCACAGGACACTAAGGATAATCACAAGGCTTTCTTTAGTTATGTTAGGAACCTGGGTGGGAATTCCCAGATATCCTCAGAATTAGTCCAAAATGTCAAAAAATACACCAAACCCACAGACATTGCCAACATCCTAGCTGACAGGTTCAGCGCAAACTTCTCCCTCCCCACCAAAAGGGCTAATATCTATCCCAGCAGAGTGCTGCCCCCCTGACATCTCAGATGCTCAGGTAAGAGCTGCCCTCTCCAAAGCAAGAAACACAGCATCAATAGGACCAGACGGTGTCCCGGGCTGCATCCTACATGAACTCCAAGAAGAGCTAAACCCAAACCTAAAACTACTGTTCAGTCTCAGCCTTACTACAGGATATGTACCCAAAGAGTGGCATACAGCAACAGTGGTCTCTCTCCACAAAGGTGGTGCCTCAATGGATCCTGGAAACTATCGCCCCATAAGTCTCACTAGCTTGGTCTGCAAAGCTATGGAAAGGATCATCATGGACCTTATAAATAAAGATATTGGGGACCTACAGACACTGGATCCTACCCAGTTTGGCTTTGTTAAGGGCAGATCCTGCCTCTTAAACCTGGTCGATTTCTTTGAAACAGTCACCAAGGCCATTGACAAGGGGAAGGTGGTCCACACAGCCTACCTGGACCTCGCAAAAGCCTTCGATACAATACCCCACTCGAGCATTATAGATAAGCTCACCAGCTTAAATATAAACCCCTATGTCACTAGATGGGTTGCAAACTGGCTCAAGGACAGAACCCACATGGTTAGAATAGCTGGAGCCATGTCAGACTCCAAACCAGTTACAAGTGGCATCCCACAAGGCTCAGTCTTGGGACCTCTCTTGTTCGGTATATATTTCTCGGAGATACAGGCCAACATGGAAGGACTGTGGCTGACCAAGTTCGCAGATGACTGCAAACTGGGCCATAATAGACTCTCCAGCCGACACAAGCATCCTCCGAAAGGGCCTCATAGAAACAGACAACTGGTGCCAGAGCCATGGCCTCAAGCTAAACGCCAAAAGTGTATAGTCATCCCCTTTGGCAAAAACAAAGTGCCCACAAATTACCACATAGGTGGTAATCCATTAAGTACAGAAGAAGTAATTAGGGACCTGGGGACCCAAGTTGATAGCAATCTCTCATTTGACAACCACGTGGCCAAAGTGGTTAGAAAAACATTTTATATAGCCCACCTAATCATGAAGGGATTCACATCTAGATCAGGGGAGATCATCGTGCATCTTTACTCATCCCTCATCAGGCCCATAATTGAGTACAATGCCCCTTTTGGGATGTACCTTACCAGACACCTGCAGCAACTGGAAAGACCCCAAAAGTACCTCACCAAGAGGATCAAGGGGCTCAAAAAGATGCCGTATGCTGCCTGGTTAAAGAAACTCCAGCTCTACTCAGTGGCATACCACCTGCTCAGAGGTGATCTGTGCCTGACGTATAAAGCCATGTCCAACTCGGAATTAATGGACATGCTGCACCTCAGAAAATCCAAATCCCATCGAGCTACGCGCTCGAGGGACTTAAACCTCAGCACTGAAATAAACAGGACATGCTGGAGGGACAGATTCATAACCCAAAGCCTCCCTTCACTCTGGAATAAAATCCCAGTCCAGGTTAGGCAGAGTCCCTCATTGACTCTCTTCAAGAGGAATCTTGATGAGTGGATGGGAGATCGTAGGTTTACCCCGGGTATCACTTCTGTGTCACTGTTAGACAGAGGCACAGTATACTAACCTCGAAAAAGGGCATAGCAAAATTAATTTAAAATGGGTGGCGAAAGCCATACACACTCTGGCTAGGCTTATAAATGCCCTAGGGCAGATAGCCTAGTAGGAACCTATGAACCTATAAGGCATTCTTTGGCTACTTCTGAAACCTAAAAGGGAATGCCCAGCTGTGTGATGAACTTATAGTGGACAGTACCACCCATACTGAACCTGAAGAAATTGCCAACCTGCTAGCTGATAGATTTGGCAATAACTTCACCCCCTGTTCCCACTGGCCATACTCCTGGGCATTCCTGACACCAGTCCTCTATTGAGTATTTCCAAATAAAATGTCGTTCAAGCACTCTCCAAGGCTAAAAACATGGCCACTATGGGACCAGATAGCATCCCAGGCTGCTTATTAAACAATCTAAAACAAGATCTAGTGGAACACTTGGCACTCTCTTTAACCACAGCCTGAGCACTGACCTTGTTCTGGCAGAGTGGAGATCAGCAACAGTACTCACCTTTCACAAAGGGGGTCCATCAAATGACCCTGGGAGCTATTGATCCATAAGCCTAACCAGTCATATCTGCAAGGCCATGGAAAGAATCATCATTGACCTTTTTAACAAGGACATAGGTGATCTCCAAACTCTTGAACCAACCCAATTTGGTTTTGTCAAGTGTATATCTTGTTTATTCAACCTGGTGAACTTCTTTGAAAATGTCACCAAAGCCCTGGATGACGGCAAAGCAATACATACCACCTATAGCTAAAACTTCATTTCTGGTCTGATAATCCTGTACCTACTAGTTTCCCCACTGTAGCTTGTTTCTAAAAACTTACACATATTTCTCCATAAGCCATCCTTCCAGCAATTTTACCTGCCCTTTAGTTTTTATAGGTTCATAGGTGTGTACTAGGCTAATGGCCCTGGGTCCTTTACAAGCCTAACCATAGGATTACCCTGGCATAGTTCTTTTCTAGCCAAACAGCTTCACAGAAACTCATGCTAACCCACTGCACTCAGGCTCATTCACTCCCCTACCCTATCCCCATTCCCACCCACCTCTGTATACTTTAAATATATAGCTAACTTCCCTTCCAAGACCCTCTCCTTTCCTCCCACTATCCAATAATCACTCATCCCTGCACTTTATACACACATGCTCCTCCTGACTCTAACACTATTAACACACACGTCTCCCTACACTATTTCAAACTAACACAATAATATAAGTCTGTCTTTTCCTCTAAACACTCTGATTAACATACTATCACTTTTCTAACCAATATATTCTCTACCTTTACTGCACTATCTCTTCCTCCTATCCTCACTTTACTAGTCCTTCTCCTCTCCAACTACATTGCACTCTCTCTTTCTATTTTCTCATCACTACATCCTCTCTTAACTTATGATTAGCAACTGCACCTCTGTATAACTCTTAATAATACCCACTTCACTTTAATCAATTTTCCCCTCTTCATCACTTACAAGACACCCTTACAAAACACCAGCATGCAACTTTACCTCCTCCTAACACCCATCCTACTCCCCCTCTCTAGGTTATCATCTTATCAAACTATGCTACTACTCCCTCCAACATCATCCACACTTACTCACACTATATTACTGTGCCTTTCAACCCCACACTTTCTTGTCTCCCTCCCTACTCACTAACTCTTACATTCAGTTTCACAAATTCAAACATTTCAACCTTCCTCTATCCCCTCTCAAACATAGGTCTAAATACATACACTACTTTTCTTATTTTGTCAAACAAATTCTACTGCTCACTACACTCTTACCACATGGGGACATCCACCCTAACCCTGGTCCATCCCATCCAACCAATACTGACAACTCTCCCACATCCACAAGGCATCAATCCCTCTCCTCTCCTTTAAAATACCTATCACTGTCTTCCATAAACATACAATGTCTCCCCAACAAAATAACTGAATTTCATGCTTGGGTCACCCACCACTCTCCCCTCATAGTTGCCCTTTCAGAAACTTGGCTAAAACCACATATTATAAACTCTGAAATTCTACCTCATGGATGTAACATCTTCTGGCAAGATAGACTTTCTAGAAAAGGTGGAGGTGTTGCTATCCTCTACTCAGAACACCGCAACCTCTCCCCCCTCCCCTTATCTCCCCAAGATTTCTCCACATCTGAATGGATCCCTCTGACCTGCCACCTTAACCCACATAAAAATGACCATAATGGTTATCTATATACCCCCCCTGGCAACAACATTCCAATTCTTGAAAATATCCTATTCTGGATCTCTTAGAATATTCCATATGAGACAACCATACTAGGTGACGTTAATATTGACTAGAACAAACTCTCCCCCAACTCCCCTAGTGCTTCTACTAACCTATTTGGCTTTAGTCAACTTATTTCTTCTCCCACTCACATTCATAAAAACTCTAGTTCCATACTTGATCGGCTCTTAACTTCCAACCCCAATCAGTATCACAATCCTTCCACTTTACCAGACTCACTAAGTGATCACCTCGCTATCTCAATACTACGCCTACCTACTCAACCCCCCAAAACCCACCTCTATAGAAATTGCTGTAACCTGGGTAAATTCAGTGCAGAAACTTTCAATAACCAACTCTCCATGATCAGTTGGTCTCACTTGCACTTCCTTTCTCTTAATGATGCTGTACTTGAATTTAACAAAATCTTCCTTAACATACTGAATGCCCTAGCTCCCATTAGGAAAATTAGGATCAAACATAATCCCACCCCCTGGCTTTCCAAAAATACCCTCTCTACCATGAAGTTTAGAGACAACACCTGGAAGAAATGGACTAAGTCTAAATCCCCATCTACCCTCCTTAAATATAAAGAACTCAGGAACATCATAAAAAAACTTATAATGCAGGACAAAACTAATTTCTGTCAAGAAGCCCAATCCACCAAGTTTCTAATCCAAAACAATTCTGGCACACCATGAATAGCATACTCCATCCTGGTAAACCCACTACTCCCAACCTCTTCCCTAAAAATACTCACCTTGAAACTGCTATTCTCCTAAACAACTTCTTTATAGACTCCATCAAAAAATGGACTCCACCAGACAACAACCATAAACCACCTCAAACCTTCCCAACCACCCAACCCCAATCACCCTTCTCCCTGAAACCTGTTTCCACCACCTATATTAAATCATTGCTGTTACAACTCAAACCTTGTTCACTCTTCTATGACAACCTACTCACATAATTTCTTAAACTCACTGCCACTTCTATAGCTTATCCCATCTCAATCCTCATTAATTATTCTATAACAGAATCATTTGTCGCTAACATTTGGAAATCCTTCTACACAGTCCCACTACACAAGGAAGGTAACTCCACTGAACCTACCAATTACCAACCAATAGCCATCCTTTCCTCTCTCTCAAAAATTTTTGAGAAATGCATTCACAGAAAACTTCTCACCTATCTACTCCAGGAAAACCTCCTTACCCCCCTCTCAGCATGGTTTTAGACCTCACCATAGCACTTCCACAGTCCTACTATCTTTTACCCAGACTGTAGCCAAAGCAAGGGACAGCCATAATTTCATATCATGTGTCTTCCTTGACCTCTCTGAAGCTTTTGATACTGTCTGCCACCCTAAACTCTTCTCTAAACTATCCAAGCTTAATCTCTCCACTTCTACTACTCCCTGATTCTGCAGCTATCTCACAAACAGACTACAATCTGTCAGATGCCAGACCTCCTGCTCACTTTTCTTACCTATCCAAAAAGGTGTCCCCCAAGGATCCATCCTTGGCCCCCTCCTCTTTAACATTTTCACAAACAATATTCGCTCTGCCTGCACCACATCATCACCAATCCAATACGCTAATGATTCTACCTTGATCACCCTCTCTGATAACCCCACCGACCTCCACTCTCTGACACAGACTTCCTTTAATACTACTGAACACTGGCTAACTGACAATCAACTAATCCTCAACCCAAAGAAAACCAAACTCCTTCTTTTCCTTCCTAAATCTTTATCTCATCTTAAAACCTTGTTCAGTCTCTCTTCTCTAGACAACACCATGATTTATGCTGACTCCACTACTAGGAATTACAATTGATGACCAGCTGAAATTTAACCAGCATATCCTGCAGTCCCTTAAAGAGACCAACAAAAACTAGGGTTACTATATAGACACAAAAAATTCTTATCAAATTCCACCAGGCCCTCTCTTGCCCAAGTCTATCTTCTGCCATGCCTACTCTACGCCTCCTCTATATTCACACATATCCAAGCTAATCTGTTAACCAAACTTGAACAAATCTAAAACCAGATAGTCAGATTTTCCAGTAATCTTCCTTACAAATCCCACCACTGCCTTGCCCTACAAAAATTACAATGGCTTAATTTCCCACAACTACTCCAACTTTCACAGCTGCAAGTAGCACACACTCTTCTTCACAAACCGACCAACTTCCCTTCCCTATCCACCCTCCTTGACCCTTATAAACCTGCACAGTCTCTCTGTTGTACTGACCAGGCACTTCTTAATACATATGAGCCTAATAAAACTATAGGCAAGTTACTCTACAAATGCTCTATATCTCAAAATTGGAACAAACTCCCAACTAACATAAGAAATTTCCAGTCTTCTCTCCTCTTAGAAAGGAATTGAAAATCCACCTTACCAACTCTCCCTCCTGTAACTGCTGCCATCCCACCTAATCTCCCTACTACCTCCTTACATTTACATCCCAACCTGCCCCTTATATAGACTCCTAACCTTTAGATCCCATAGCATTACTACAGAGCTCTGTAAAAAAAAAAAACACAACTTTCTCTCCCACCGATACCCCCTCCCCTCCTCTTTTATCACTTTTTAACCTCCCTCACCCCCACAACTCTACTCCACTGTATACTTCACTCCATTCCAATCTAACCCCTACACCTCTCCTTCCCCATAACCCACTCTAACTAGACACAATTGCTGTCTCCTGTATATTCTCTGTCTCTTCTATTATTCTACAACTTTCATTCCACACCTGTAACAACTCCTCTAATACATCTAACCATCTTTTCCTACATCATTCTATTGATAAACAGCTTTTGCTTGATTGCACAAGATTTTTCTTTGTTATTTTTACATGGCATCAGTGTTATTTATTCCCATGTTCTTATCTTTTCTTATGATTTTAGACTCCTAATTTAGCTTGTTTTTGTTAGTAGCATATGTATACATTTTCAACTCCTAACTTAGCTTGCTTTTGATTGCAGCATATGTATATTGTGGCTGATTACTTGTGACATATGTATATTGTATTCTTGGCATCACCTTATGCATCATGTTTAGTGTGGAGCTCTTCTCCTCTGGTCTCCACTGAAAATGGGCCCCCAGCCCAGTGGACAAACTCGATAAACAAAAGTCAACTAAATAAAGAAATAAAATAAATCTTGATTTAGTCAATGCCTTTGAGACAATTCCCCACTCAGGAGTCATTGAGGAATTCTCCTAGCTGGGAATAAACCCATACATCACCAGATGGGTAGCCAGTTGGCTCACTGACAAAACGCACACTGGCAGAGTTGGGGACTCCAACTCTACCAGTGGACCAGTTACCAGTGGGGTACACCAAGGATCTGTGCTGGGCCTTCTACTGTTTGCTATCTATTTTTCTGAAGTCCAGGTGAAAGTAGGGCCTGTGGCTTACCAAGTTTGCAGATGACAGTAAACTGGGCACAATCATATAGTCCCCCCAACAATGTTAACATATTACAGAAGGGACTGGTGCAGACAAATGATTGGTGCCAAAGTCAAGGACTAAAACTAAATGCCTCATTTTCCCCTTTGGCAAAGAAGTAGCCCCTGCTAATTATGATATAGATAGCACCCTTCTAAGTTTAAAACCCAGTGATGTCAGACTTGGGAACACAGGCTGAGAGCAACAGAAACTTTAGTCAACATGTGTCCATAGCGGTAAGAAAAGCCTTTTACATTGCACATCTCATAAATAACGACATCTCATCTAAGACTAAGGAAGTTATAATTCCGCTGTACTCAACCCTTATCAGACCACTAATTGAATACAATGCTGCCAACTGTAGGTACCTCACCAGACACCTGCAGCAACTGGGGAGGCCCCAAGGAGAAACTCCTGTCAACCCAGGCTGCTGAGAGGCAACCTCTGAGGAAAACTAGAGCAGACTCTGACCCACTTGTCCTAATGCTCTGACTGCACATCTGCAAATCAAATGTGGGTAAAGAGTCACTGACTCCAGACAATGGGGAATACTCTGTGATCTCAATAAAACATGTGACAGAGACAGATAACAGATCCAAAGATTCTCTCTCCCTCTCCTTCACCCACTTCATGTGAAGCGGAGCTGCTCAATGACCCTATTCAAGCAAAACCTTGACAATTGGATGGGTGACCATTAATTCACCTCGGGGGTGGCACCTATGTCCAGCATGGACAGGAGTAATCGGTGCTGATCACAGAATCACTCTTCTAACAACAATCATAACACTATAACAAATATCATCAAATAGTAGTTTTACATGCATAGGTTTATAAAGGCCCTACAGCCAAAGCCCCTACAGCCATTAGCATAGTAGCCTCCTATGAACCTATAAATAATATTTTCTGATAAAGGCTGATTATTTCTCCTAAATTCTTCTTAAGCTCCATAATAGCAGTTTTTGGTAAAATATAATTTAGAATACAATAGCATCACCCTACCAAAAATCTGCTATTACTACCCTAAATTATTTTTCTTTTATTTCTATTATCTTCTATCTTTATTTTCTTCCCTACTCCTCTCCCATATTCCTTTGTCCCTGACATATTTTGTTTCTTTCATTTGTCTGAAATTCCTCCTTGAAATTCTTGAATTTAAAATTCCATTTGGATCTCTTGCTATCCAAATATTTACACTTATATTTCTTAATATTCTTAATATAATTTTAATACTCCTTACTTTTATCTATACCTGTAAGGCAATTTCCATTCCAAGACAATATAGAGATAGTAGCCATTATAATAGAAAGCTATTGCTCTCCCTATTTTATATGATATAGACAGTTTTGTTCTTTTCCAGCATCTGCTGTCTCATGCATGCATGCATTGTTTGTATAATTTGATTTTTTACACAGTTGCTTTTTCTCATCTCCATTTGAAGCTATGTCACATTTTACAAGATATTTTGCTTTAGTGAAAAACCTCAAGCAATAACTTAAATACACTGTCAGAACCATGCATCCCCTACCAAATTAGAACAAATACATAAAGCTAAGTATATTTTCAACAAATTAAGTTTAGCCCTGCAGATGGAAGTGATTGTATGAAATTGATGGGTACACCTGAAGGCACACAATTAAGGTTACTAGGCTAAAATGCATGTTACAACCTGCATTCTCATTTACATTGATTGATGTCTGTACTTTTCTTATCTCTATCCCCCCAATGAGAAAAACAGCTTGCATGCTTTCAAAAAACATGAACTTCTAGCCATAAGAAAAGATGGACTGGCTACGGTTAAATAAAAGTAAATTGTGCACAATTAAATGCATTAAAGTATCAAGGTTGCTGGGGAGGCTATTATTATTTTTATTTATTTTCCCCAATTTCAGACTTTATTTTTCACTGAACTACTTGCCACTGTACCATTAAATTTTGCATTTCTCTCAGCAAAGAGTGTTCAGAACTCTCAAGATTAATTGCTTGCACCTACAGAAAGCTTGTCTATAAATAAAAGTGGTCATCAATGAGAAAAGCGGCTAACTTTACTTTGCAGATGCTTGAGTGAATCTTTGTATATTTCAGTCAGAGCACAATGCACATAATTATCCAAGTCAGCTGTCTTAAGCTGCAGACTTCATGTCTTATACTGAGAGCATTTGCTGTTTGGGAAAACAAGCTAATAACTTCACAGATTCAAGAAACCTTAGCATTTTTATGCATTTCACCAAATTGTCTTATTTTTCAACCCTGTTTGCTTACAAAAGTCTATAGCTCAAGCCAAGGTCATCAATCCAGATATCCACCCTTGCAAAAACAAGGGAAATTATCTTAATTCTATAAGTAATATAATCAGTACACTTTTATGCTCCACCTCCACCCTAGCACCCCAAGATCCCATTATATTAACTTAAACTTGTTTTTATTCCACCTTCCTTATCTTGTTACAGTTTTGTATCTTATAACTAAGAAAAAGTAATTGTTTACTTTAATATATTTAACACATATACAGCAAACACTGAAAAGATACCTACATTTAAAATGCATCTGACTGCACATTATACAAAACTGCTTTATAATAAAACATGCAATTTATATCATGAAATGTTTTATAAAAATATTAATAAGAACAAATGTTTTACTTACAGGTTTCTCATTGTGTCCTCCTAATCATTAATGCTATAAAGTGGGATATATTCTTTACAATCTTTCCAGAAATTTAACTAACCCAACAGATCTCAGCCACTTTTTCTCATAAAGCCGTATTTCACAAATGTAATTAATGCTTTATACCCTCCAATTTATTCACAAATTTCAGTGTTGCTGGTCTTCTTCCTTTTCATCTCCATCTCTTATCACCAGACTCTGGTTCAAGTCCAAGGTACTCCTGACACTTCCCATCAACTCACATCCTTTTTTCTGTCTCTAAAGCATCTTCCTTTGTAACACTGAGGAAGGTTTCACTGGAAAAGTCTCTATGAGCTTTGATTTCAAAAGAATGAAATTCTCTTCTGCTTATTGATGCACTCTTTAGCCTGTTCTGCATAAAAATGTATTTGATCCCCTAGAAAAATAATCTCAAGGAAACTAGATACAGCCGCTTGAATTTTACACCTGCCTCTTGACATTCCCTGATTGCTGGGATAAATTTGCTTCTTCTCCGCCTGGTGTAGAGTGAATAGTAATTTCCACAAACACTCTGTTGTCTTCAACTTTTCATACTTTTCCTTTCTGATACAAGTCTTTCTGTTGGTATTACTGCATCTTTACTAATATTGGTCTTGACTGCTTTCTTGTGGACAGGTTTGGAGCATGCCCACAATGTGCCCTCTCATTTAACAAAACTTGCTGTGGAACACCAATCTAGTTGCTTATTTATACTTTCATAAAAATAATGCAGTCTGTTCCTTATACTTTATCTAGTGCAGCAGAAAATCTCAGGTTTTCTCTGTGTGTTCTGTCTTTTAATGCAACTTTTTGAAACAGTGCTTTGTGAGAAGCCTCATGCTCAGCCAGCCTTTTCTTCATTTCAATTTCATTTTTGTAGTTTTATCAGCTTATCTGAATAGCTAGTTACAATATATCCCTTCAGTGTTTCATCTCTATTAATCACTTCTAAGTGAATGTCATTTATTTTCCTCTAAATTACTGGAAGCTATCTCATGTATCAAAGCTAAAACTCAAACTTTTTTTTTTTTTTTTTTGCTGAATAGTTGCAGGATTCTCCCTAGTCAGAGTATTCATTATTTTCATCTCAGGTTCTCCAAATTTCTTCTTTTCTGGCATCCAACAAATGTAATTAATAGCCAGTGACTGAATTTTACCCGAACAGACCATTACACTGCTCCTTTCAACAGTTTCTTTTTTCACACTGGGAAAGCTCAAACCAGTCCCAAGAAATATCAGAATTGCATTGAAAACTCAGTTTGATGATGTGAGTTTTGATATACTGCAATTTGATATTGTATTCAGTCGATATTTCAACACAGACCCCAATCACTAGCATATGCCACCCATTACTATAGGAGTCAACCTATCTACAGCCCACCGCTGTACTTGAGCCAGTCTTAGTGGCTAATCTGCTATTATCTCTACTACAGCTAGCCTTTTCAGCCATTTCCTCACCCTACTTGTTTGGCCACCAACTGTGAAGCCAGAAATGTTTAATCTTGCTTTCTTGGATAACCTGATGTCATGAAGCATCTTGAGGCAGTGTAAAAACTGTTGTCATATTTATTGACAATGTAGTATTATTATCTAACACAGAATCCATCTGTGAGAAATGCATTTGTATGCACAGACTGGGACAGACGTCTCACATTTTTCCAGTACACATAAACCAATGTAATATGGTTGAGATGGGGGAGAGTATTTTAATCAGCATCACCACCAAAATAATCTGATGGCCACTGGGGGGGTGTCTCAACTATTCACACCAATGGTACTAAGCAAATTGAATTATAAAATATTCACACAGATTAATCACTAAACAACTCATTAAGTGAAGATTCACCTCAAAAACATGCAGATGATGTACACTGTTGCCCTGGCTTATAGTAAACACCATGCACACCCAAGAAAAGGCTTCAGAATGAACACTCACTAATCAGGAGTTTTGGGCCCCTCTCCCTGTGCATTCCTTGCCACAGTAAATGTACTTTAAATATGCTTACAACTTTGAATATATTTCTGAAAAAGAAGGAGAAAGTGGTTTGTGTAACTTCTGGTGGTGCTGTAGTGCAAAAAAACCTATGCAGACATACTTAAAAACTAAGAATACTACTGCGACTGCTCCATGGTATTAGCAGCAAGGCTATTATCAAATTTTATTGCAGCCTATCCTATTTTGGTAAGAGACCTTGACCAAGCAGTCCAGAAAAAAAAACAAGATCCTTATCCAGCAGCATTTTCTAAATGGGAATTCTTGCAGAAACTCCTCTACTCAAGGGGTAATTTTCCTGAGATCTTCAATAAAGTTACTCCGACATAAAAAAGTGGACAATACCACACTATTTTGATGTAAACCTCCTCAGGTTTGCCATGAACTCCTAACACTACAGGATGAATGTATTTAAACCTTTTGCTTTTAACATTGTTTCAGTAAATTCACCCTGTATTTATCTTCGTCCTGCATTCTAATGTGTGATTCTGCTTGCTTTTTGGGCCCCTTCCCAAATTTCCCTTGGATTCAGTGCTCTCTTTGCCACAGAAACTGTAAACTATTATATTCATACACGGAGACAATTCATGTACATTCTGGGTCAACATAAATAGTTGCACTTTTCTAAAAATCCAACTCCAAAACACAAAATTTGAAAACCATAAAAAACTTTTGTAACATTCAACTAAATTATATATACTAACCCCATGGTTACACTACAGTGGAGAAAAATGGAAATTTCCTTTGAAAGCCCACTACCAGCTTTGACAATATAACATAGAGGTTAAATAAACTACAAGTATTTTTCACTCAAAAGGCCGACAATTTTACAACCCTCAAGGATGTATAATTATACAGCCCCACCCCTACACTACTTTCCAGTGAAGGCTAGTAATCAAGTACAACACCTTTCTCTCATGGTCGAAAGGAAATCACATGCACCACACTAGGCTGCCTGTTTGAACAATCCAGTTATGGTTACAGTCTTGAGAAATAACCTAAGTGACTATATATACAAACGACAATGTACAACAAAGCAGTCGCGCCATTCAGAAGCAGATACCAGCAGCAAGTCACCATTCATAATGATTAGTCTCTTATCAATTATTTAATAAATAAATACATAGCCTTTTAAAGGTGAATAAGTAAAAATACTTTACTTCAAAAAGAAGTTAGGCAGTACACTTAGAAAATAAACATGCTGAGAAAAATATAACTGCACAATGAAAACAGAAAAAAAAATTTGAATAGAGATTGCTTAAAAGAGTCTGGCTAAACAGCTTACTATTTCTTGGCTATATTTAAGCAGAACCATTACTGGGCCTTTTTTAGCACAAAATGGGCAGACACACAAATGCAGATATAAATTCACTGGTACAAAGCAGAAAACAAGTCCATACTTGGAAAAGTCCTGGGAAACATACAATGAAAACAGTAAAACAGTAGCTACCAGTACAACAGTCACTGGAGATAAAGAGAGATAGAGAGAGAGAGACAGAGATTCATTCCAGCTGACCCATGGAGGATGTTTTGTAATGGTTTCCAAGTGGGGTGCATTAATATCATTCTTTCAAACCCTTCACCTTCGATGAATCACAGTCTACAGAAATTTCAGAAACTTTACTCCATAGACCTTTCTGGAAAAGTTTTATTAGGTGATATCTTGTTAAAACCAGTTCTGCCATGTTTTAGTTAATAGGTTTGTCTTTTTTTTGCTCCTTTCTGGCTAACAATCCCTATGTAGGAACAAAACATAAAGTTACTTAAAGATTCAGAACAAGTAAATACCTACTCAGCAGGTCTGCCCTTGTCTCAAAGAGAAACTCTCAAAGTCTTTTTCCCTAGTCATCATTGTGACATATACAGATAAAGCCCAGACTATGATTCAGGCAGGAGCGTCCTTAGGTCAACTGGGTGCCCTAGGCAAAAGGGCTCCACAGTACCCCCTACCACACCACCCAGTGCCCCCATCCTGGTCTGCCTGCACCAAATAAATACTGGAAAAGTGCCCCTACTAGAGCGGCGCCCTAGGTGGCCACCTATTTGGCCTATGCCTAAGGCCGGCTATGGATTCAGGTCACCGTGATGAAGGTTTGATCAGTGGCTTGGGTGTCTAAAAAGCTGGCAAATGAAAGATGGGTTTGCCCACCTTGGAGAGCAGGCATGCACTAGGGTCCACCTTGTGGTTGATCTCTGGCACAGCGTTGAACATACAGGGTCATTGTCTTAAGGGAGTTGGGTGCAGTGACTGAGTAACTATGGAGGCTAGACGGTACTCTAGCATGACACATTACATGTCCAGCTATAACAGATGCACGCAAAGGCCAGAAATATAGGTCATACAAACAAATTATTCCTCATCAGCAATATAACACTGCCTTGTTGTACCTCAGTTTAATCACTGTCTCTGAGCGAAACAGAGAATGTCCAGGGAAGGCTTGTCAGATTTGGTAGACCTGATAAATGAGGAGAAGACCCCAAGGTAGATGACTGTAAGCTGTAAAGTGTAGGCAAAACATAAAAAACTTTGCTAAGCATCCTATAATAAAGAACAGAAAAAATATTTTCATTTTCTTTCATATATGTTTACACATTAGCTGTACATTTTACATTTTGTATAGAGCTGCTGAACTTAAAAGAACTTCCCAGAAGAATATTGTTTAAACCTTATATTTAAATTTGTACATTGTACTGACGAAAAACAGTGGCAGATTTATACACATATGTCACACCAGGTATGCTGAGGTAGTAAAAAAAAATCTGACCCAAGTGCACAAAAATACAATGGGACACCTCAGCCACTACTCACAAATGTATACCAACATCCATGTCTACTACCACAAGATCGGCACAATATTGTTAAAAGGAATTACCAAACTAAAAAGGCAATGCCCTTAGGGCAGATATAGCTTATATAAATAACAATACCAGAACTTGTCTAGTAATTATTGGCTTCATCATCATCAGGCATACAGACTCCACACTCTGACACAGGCAAACAATTGGTGTCAGAGCCATGAACTAAAACTAAATGGCAAGAAATGCATAATAGTATCCTTTGGGAAGTCATCCATCCCTGGTAACTATCATACTGACAACACACCTCTTAGAGTTGACCCAGTAGTCAGGGACCTAGGAACAGTATCTGTCTGCTTGGGATGACATGGTCGACAGACCACGATGCTTTGCTACAGATGGCCTGCACCTGTCGCCCCTGGGATTCCGGATACTGGCTAAGGCTCTTGCTGCCCCTATAGTGCCTTTTTTAGGCAAGGTCAAAATAACAAATTCACCACCGCAACAGGAACAGGCAAGCAAAAACTGAGGGTAATGCTACTCAATGCTAGAAGTCTAAATCTCAAAATGCACTCACTCGAGGCACTCCTTAAAATGGAGAACATCGATATCTGTGCAGTGACTGAGACCTGGTTCAACGCTCCAGAGAGCACCCCTGCACTACCAGGCTATAACTCATACCACACTTTTCGGCCATGTAACCTGGACCGAAGCACCAAAGGCGGAGGTATGTCCATATTCATTAAGGATATCCACACCTCCAGGCTAGTTGCTCAGCATAATGCATCCAAGGTTATCCAAGTGCAACTAACTCTGGACAAAACTGCAATCCAAATTGTAGCTTGCTACAGATTCCCCCTTTATTAAATTAAATGTTAAGTAAGCTTAAATGGTGATCAATAAACCACTTCATATTGGAGATTATTTTATATACTTTTGTTTATATATTATAATATTTTACATTTTATATTACACGTTACATTTTGTAACTTTATTTTCTGGAGTTTATTTGTGTATAACATTGAAATTTTTTACTGTATTTTCATTTATTATATGTTATTTATTTTGTCATTAGTTAGCTTAACAACGAGTGCTTTCACATTTTTAAGTAAGTTATTTGTTGGACTGTTTTTATGGACATTAGTAGGCTGTTTTGAGGTATTATGAATAACGAACATGTTTTTAAAGTGTAGTGTTCGCTTTAAAGTTTTATGGCCAATTAAGGATGTAATTGGCAATTAATGGATATATTTAAACATGAGTTCAGTGTTATGGAGTAGTTCTGAAGAAGTCTTATGGTATAAGACGAAACCTAGGTTAACAACTACTGCTTGGCTGTGTACTGGTTGTCGATTCTTAATAAAGTGGACTGCAACTTTCTGACGTGGATTTTTTCTCATCTCCTATTGTTGGTCTGAGTGTATGAGTTTCTGCAATCTTTGGTGTCCTTGGTTTCTGGTTTTGTGCTGGTTTGGAGTTTTTTCTGTGATACCAACATCCATGCCTACTACCACCAGATCGGCACAATATTGTTAAAAGGAATTACCAAACTAAAAAGGCAGTGCCCTTAGGGCAGATATAGCTTATATAAATAACAATACCAGAACTTGTCTAGTAATTAGTGGCTTCATCATCATCAGGCATACAGACTCCACACTCTGACACAGGCAAACAATTGGTGTCAGAGCCATGAACTAAAACTAAATGGCAAGAAATGCATAATAGTATCCTTTGGGAAGTCATCCATCCCTGGTAACTATCATATTGACAACACATCCCTTAGAGTTGACCCAGTAGTCAGGGACTTAGGAACAGTATCTGTCTGCTTGGGATGACATGGTCAACAGACCACGATGCTTTGCCAGAGATGGCCTGCACCTGTCACCCCTGGGATTCCGGATACTGGCTAAGGCTCTTGCTGTCCCTATAGTGCCTTTTCTAGGCAAGGTTAAAATAACAAATTCACCACCGCAACTGGAACAGGCAAGCGAAAATGAGGGTAATGCTACTAAATGCTAGAAGTCTAAATCTCAAAATGCACTCACTCAAGGCACTCCTTAAAATGGAGAACATCGATATCTGTGCAGTGACTGATACCTGGTTCAACGCTCCAGACAGCACCCCCTGCACTACCAGGCTATAGCTCATACCACACTTTTCGGCCATGTAACCTGGACCGAAGCACCAAAGGCAGAGGTATGTCCATATTCATTAAGGATATCCACACCTCCAGGCTAGTTGCTCAGCATAATGCATCTGAGGTTATCCAAGTGCAACTACCTCTGGGCAAACCTGCAATCCAAATTGTAGCTTGCTACAGATTCCCCACTATTGATATACTGGAAAATATTAAGGTTCAACCAAACACCCTAATAATGGGTGACTTCAACTACCCCACCATTAACTGGGAAAACTACTCGTGTACCACCTCCTTAGCTCAACGCTTTCTGGAATTCATAAACTCCAATACCCTGGATCAACTTATCCACACCCCCACCAGGGGCAACAATATCCTAGACCTAGTCATTACCAACATGAGGGACTGGTGTTCCACACCTGAAGTTAACTCCTCGTTGGTCCGATCCGACCATAAGCTAATCACCCTTGATATCCACATCCCAACCCCATCCCCCATTAAGGAAACCATGGTAAAAAATTTCTCCAAATCCAACTTCATGCTTCTTAAGACATAAGTGGTGAACTTCATGACACCCATGCAGACGGACAATACAGTTACAACTGCTGAATCCTACACAAATGCACTCTATAAGCACTTACACGAGTGAATGGATCGTGATATCCCAAACAGAACCAAGATGCTATCCTCCAAAAAAAGGAAGCCAATCTGGTGGTCCCCTGCCATAAACAAACTGTACAACAGAAGGAAGAAATTGTTGCAAAAGAGTAAAATCCTATTAGTGGAGGAGCTCCCTGGTCAGCCTCAGTAAGATGTTGAGATCCCTTATAAGATCCTCCAAAGCTAGCTATGAAAACAAAATTGCCACTAATTCTAAGGACAACCACAAAGCATTCTATAGCTATGTCAAGAATCTTGATGGCAACACCCAGATCTGCTCTGAGTTACAGCACAAAGGCACAAAAATTACAGAACCAACTGATATTGCCAACATCCTGGCAGATAGGTTCAGTGCTAACTTTACCACCCCCACCCCCTAAAGAGCCCATATCTATACAGGAAGAATGCAGAGTCCCTGTAATCACAACTACACAGCTGCACTCTCTAAAGCCAAAAACACAGCATCCATGGGACTGGACAACATCCCAGACTGCATTTTACACAAACTTCAGAATGAACTGGCTCCCCACTTAAACACCATGTTCAATAATAGCCTTGCATCAGGCTTTGTGCCCACTGAATGGCACTTAGCAACAGTTATCCCACTCCACAAAGGGGGAGCCACCACTGATCCCAGGAACTATTGACCTATTAGCCTGATGAGCCTGGTCTGCAAGGCCATGGAATGTATCATCATGGAACTCATAAACAAAGACATTGGTAACCTCCAAACTCTGGATCCCACCCAATTCAGGTTTGTGAAAGGCAGATCATGCCTCCTGAACCTGATCAACTTCTTTGAGGCAGTCACCAAAGCCGTAGATGAGGGTAAGGTGGTTCACACAGCCTATCTTGACCTCACCAAGGCTTTCGACATCATCCCCCATTCTGGAATTATAGCTAAACTCACTAAACTAGGTATAAATCCCTACATCACAAGATGGGTTGCCAACTGGCTCACTGACAGAACCCACACTGTAAAAGTTGCAGACTCCAAATTTGACCTCAAAGCAGTGACAAGTGGAATACCACAGGGTTCTGTTGTGGGACCTCTCCTGTTTGGTATCTACTTCTCTGAAGTACAGGCTAACACAGAAGGCCTCTGGCTAATGAAGTTCACAGATGACTGCAAACTAGGTGCCATAGTCAAGTCCCCAAATGATGTGGACATCCTACAGAAGGGCCTCGCTGAGACAGATGCCTGGTGTCAGAGCCATGGCCTCAAGCTCAGTGCCAAAAAGTGCAGTGTCATCCCCTTTGGTAAAAACTCTGTACCCATGAACTACCGCACAGGCAGCAATTTACTTAACACTGAATGTGTGATAAGAGACCTTGGGACCCAGGTGGACAGTATTCTCTCCTTTGATAGTCACATCGCCACAGTAGTCAGGAAGTCCTTCTACATGGCACACCTCATCATAAAAGGGTTCTCATCCAGGAAAAAAGAGGTCATTGTTCCCCTCTACTCGACACTCATTAGACCCATTATAGAGTACAATGCCCCTTTTGGAATGTACCTCACAAGACATCTGCAGTAGCTGGAAAGGCCACAGAAGTACCTCACAAAGAGGATTACTGGCCTCAAACAAATGCCCTACACTGACCACCTCAAAAAACTCCAGCTTTACTCCGTAGCATATCGCCTACTCCAAGGTGATCTCTGCCTAACATAGAAAGCTATGTCAAACTCAGAGCTGTTGGACATGCTACACCTAAGGAAATCCCTTCGAGCTACACGCTCTAGGGACATAAACCTTGTCACCACAATAAACAGGACATGCTGGAGGGATAGATTTGTGTCCCAGAGACTTCCCATACTCTGGAACAGGGTACCCATCTATGTCAAGCAAAGTTCTTCATTAGCACTCTTCAAGAAAAATCTTGATGAGTGAATGGGAAATAGGAAATACACCCTGGGGATCACTTCTGTGTCTCTGCTCGACAGTGGCACAGGAAAATAACTTTCTTGGGTGGCGTAAGCCAGTGAACCTTGTTGGCTAGGCTTACGTAGGCCCTTGGGCTGATAGTCTAGTACCGACCAATGAACCTATGAACACACACAGATATTAATCTAGCCTTTGACCATCATGTGAAAACAGTGGTGTGGAAATCATTCTATACTGTACAGCTTATAAACAAAGGTATGGCATCTAAGTCCAAGGAAGTCATTGCTCCACTGTATTCAGCATTCATCAGACCTATCGTTGAGTACAATGCCCCTTTTGGTATGCAACTAACCAGGCATATCCAACATTGGAACGTCCACACTAAAATAATAAAGGGCACAAGTAAAATGTCCTGTGCAGACCACCTCAAGGCCCTATCACTGTATTCTGTCTCCTACAGGCTTTTAAGGGGAGATCTATGCCTGGCATATAAGGCATTGTCAGACCCCATTCTGATGGTCCTCCTGCATATCCACAGAACAAACAGCACTAGAATTACCAATTCTAAAGACTTGCACCTTGCCTGTGATATAAATAGGTCCTGCTGGAGAGACAAGTATATATCCCAGAGACTGCCTTGTCTATGGAACAGGCTTCCCATTCATGTGAAGCAGAGTTTCTCCCTAACCTAGTTCAAGTGCAACTTGGACAATTGGATAGGAAACTGGAAATTCATACCTGGTTTGGCACCCATGGCACTATGTCTCTGATGGACACAGATAATCTGTAAATGGTCCATCTTCCAAACCCCTGCTTGCACTTATCAAGGGTATCAAAACTTGTCAGAGATTTGGAATGCATGCTAGGCTTAAAAAGGCCCTAGTGGTCATTAGCCTAGTAAACACCTGTGAACCTATGAACTCACCTGACTTGTTGAGAATGGGATGGCCATCAGATGTCTCTCAGGGACATTACCAGGGTCTCCCAGGCCCTGAAGCATTCAAAATGTAGTTATGACCTTGTCATTGCTCAGGTTAGAATGAATTATCTATAGTACCTTGGATGAAATGCACAGAGACATGTTGGAGCGCTCATTGTATGTTACAAAGAGCTGAAATCTGTTGTGCTCAGTGGTATTTAACCCTCACTTACAATGATACCTAAACATGAATCAACCCTCATTAGTTCCAGTTATTAGTTACATAAATAATGTAATTCTAGGTGGATTCTGTTTGTGACATTGTGGGAGAACATGGAAAACAGACTCTCAGACTTTACTAGTGATGATCTATACCTGTCCTTCAAGGGCTTTCACACACTGATAAAAATCTTTGCAAGCTGCAGAGTGCATTTTGCTAGGCAAAGTTAAATTACTAGACAAATTCCAATCTTCCAAGCATAAAGGTACTTTTGCTTAACAATGTAAGTCTCATAGGCAACATGTCTTACTTGGCCATTTTTTGTTAGCCCAAGGGCATACACATCTATGCACCAATAGAAACCTGTCCTCAAGTCCACAGAAAGCCCTCCTTTTTCCAGGGTTTACCAGCTATCACTCACAAAGAACCAATAACAAAAGCAGAGGTGCATCCATTTTTATTAGAGATCATGTTCCCTTCTGCCTCATCCAAAATGACCTGGCCCTTGATTTTGATACAGGTCAAAGATACTCTGAGCAAAATAAATTTTTACTTTCTCTGTAATTACTGGTCCCCCTTTATGTCCCTGGTGGAACATATTAAAAACCTTAACATGTTTCCCCATCTGGAAACCAAAGACCATTTTTTTAGCAGACTTTAATTACCCAAATATCAGCTGGTCCACCTACACACCCAAGAATTGTTATGCTTGGGCCTTTCATGATATGAACTCTAAATCCCTGGATCAAATAGTTATAGTCTCTGCTACAGGCCCAAACCTTTAAGACCTTGTCATAACTAAATCTTCTGCTCAGCCCTACAAGAATTCTCATACTAGCTTAATCAGGCCAATTAGTCATCACATTATGCCTTTAGATCAGTTACCCTAGTACCTCTAATCCAGCTAAAGTGAGGGAATTCACCATATCCAACATATTAGATTTTATTAGCCTTTACAAAAAACATAAGTGGTTCAATCACACATATTACTGACTATTGACACCCCCAGGCCTAATCATGGATTGATAATGCCTGTTAAATCCCTGCATAAAGAAAACGTCCCCTTCCATGATAAGCAAAACAAATACATCATATGTCCAATTTGTTGAGATAATAAAATCAACAAATTGCACAACCAGAAATGTAAACCGCTAGCCTTATATAAGTCTTGCCTCTTTCCGGCTAATAAAACAAAACTTAACCAAATCAGTAAGGAATTAAAAATTTCTATGAGAAGCACCAAGGCTGCCTATGAGCAAGACAACCGTAAGCTTTTTTTAGCTATACAATCCACAATAATATCCTGGAATATTTTTTGCTCATTGTAAATGGTACTACATACATGGACACAGAAATTATACCTAACATCTTGATAATAAATTCAGCTCTAATTTTACTTCATCTATCATACCCTCAGTTCCTGTCAGTACCAGGTCAGGCCAAACCTCCCATAATTAATACTGACCAAGTCTCATCCACTTTCTTCAAATGAAAAAACAATACTCCCTTGGGAACAGACAACATATCCAGCTGCTTTAAGGAAAGCTAAAAGCATCACCTATCCACACCTCCCATAGGCATCTTAAGTTTCTCTACAGGATTTGCACTGATGAATGAAGAAATGCCATAGTCATCGCTATCCTTAGGGGTGGCCCATAAAATGACAAAGGTAGCTATAGACCCATTAGCCTTACTAACTTTAGTTGTAAAGCCAGGACAATTATTGTAAAACTAATCAAGAAGGATATTCAAGCTCTCCAAACTCTAGACCCATAACAGTCTGTCTTTGTAAGGATAGCTTATACCTTCTTATTTATTTATTATCAGTTGTTTATCCAAGATGATCTGATTGGGCACAGAAAGTAATCCCTTTTCATTAGAGTACTGGGGGAGAAAAGCACCAGGTATGCATGTTACACACACACACACACACACACACATATATATATATATATATATATATATATATATATATATATATATATCTACATATATATCTACACATATATATATATATATATATATATATATATAATGGGTCCAGGACTAATGCTCGAGTGGTCGTTTCACAGAATGTGAAACGGCCAGGCATACATACATGAAAGTGCTTTTCACTGAAGAAGCACTTTTGCGTAAGTATGCCTGCTGCGGAGATCCCTTTTCCTCACTGTAGTGCGACCTCGGAGTGAGAATATAAAAGTAAAGGAGGTGTGGGGGTGCAAGGGGGCTTGCCCCTTGCAAAAACGTAAATGTAATGTTTTTTTTTTTTTTTTGGACACACTTTAGCAAAAGCACTTCGTTAAAGTGTGTTCGCGGATAGTGGATTTGGACTGTTGAATTTTTGTTCAACAGTCCTAGATGCATATATCTATCTATATATATATATATATATATATATATATATATATATATATATATATATATATATATATATATATATATATATGTATGCATGCATGTATGTTTTAACTTAGATTCATAAACTCAAAAGAAATTGACAATATAAGCATTTATATACAGTTTGAAATTTGCAATTTATTGATTCCTATATATATATATATATATATATATATATATATATATATATATATATATATATACATATATAAAACATTTATTTATATATATATATATATATATATATATATATATATATATGAATAAATGCATATATACAGTAGCAATATGATCTGTAAAACTACAACAATGTCTGCAAGCAAAATTGCATACAATGATGGAAATAAGCTTTGAGCTGAATGCTTAATTATGATACAACTAGGCAGGCATCAGGGAAGTATAACTAAGAATAAGGTAGAAGAGGTATACGTAGGTTGAAGAGTGAAAGTAAAGTTAAGGAAAATGAAAGGATTAACAGTGTGACAGAGTAGCAAGGCTGAGATGGCAGTAAAAGTAGAATGTTGTGGTGTAGGTGGGATTTGGGCTCATCCAGGTATGGCGCAAGAACAAAGTCAAGAGTCTTGATATGTGGTGTTTAAGTTGCAGTTTGAAAGAATTACAATTATTATTTTATTTGACGGCCAGAGCTAAGGAGTTCTACACTATGGAGATGTAAGAGTTTCCCACAGACTTGAGTGATTTAGTTATATTAAGGAGTTCTTTATCAGTAGAAAATGGTGGTCTACTTGGATGCTACAGTTGTAGAATATTACTTAGGACTGGACATTGGTCAGATCTGTAGAAATGCTTATGTGTGGTTAGCATTTACCAGTGGAATAGATAATGTGGTAATTCTAGCAAAGATAGTTTTTTTTAGAGGAAGGCAGGCACTTGTGAGATGAAGTGGGTATATTGGAAGCAAATTTTACTACTTTATTGTAGCATTGCTCTACAAGAGACAATGCTGTATTAATTTTGTTAGCATTTCTGAAATAGTCAGTAAATACCTAAATGAAGGCCTTCCCATCAACACTTCTTATCTGATCATAGTCAAGGCATTTGATGCCATTCCCCACTCTGACATTATAAATAGGTTAATCCAACTAAATATCAACCCCTTTGCAGTTTATTGGATTGATAAATGGCTACCAAACAGAAAATACTCAATCAGAATAAATGGAACCATCTCAAAAAAGAAAAATGCAATTTAGTAACATTTCTCAAAGTTCTGCCATATGCTATCTCATCTTTGGACTCTATTTCTCTGAAGCACAGCCAAATGTAAATAACCTTTAGCTAACTAAATTCACAAATGACTGAAACCTAAGAATTATACTTAATGTCCCCTCCCAGATTCACTAATACTTCAACAAGGTCATAATCATGTTCGTAACTGGTGCACTAATCGTGGTCTCACCCCAAATGCAAAGGAACACACTGTCATTAGATTTGGTAAAACTAGTGTCCTGCACAGTATTACATGAACACATTTCACCTTAAAGTTATTGGTGACATTACAAAACTTACGTTTGTAGTCCAGCTTGTAGTACATAAACTACTGAACAGCATTTTTTCCCATCAGCAAACATGTTTGCCTTCTGTTTATAAAAGAAAAATACTATTTAAACTTGTATTTTCCCTATATTTATGCCACTGGGGTTAAAGTTCACAATTTGTACTCTGTGGCATCAGCATAGAGAATGAGTGAGGTGCATTCATAGACTTTATTGGGTACATTATTGAGTATGCATAGAGGTGCAGCCACTAAAAATTATGAATGCACCTCACACTATCCCCAAGGCGATGTTATTGAGGGATAAATTAAATTATTTGGGTTTTGATTAGACTAACAAGGAGAAAAATGCAATGCAACACTTGCCATAGTGCATATATGAATGTCTGTAAGTCACTTTAAGACTGACACTCTGATCTTGTATTTAGGAACTTATAGACACAATGACTTATCCTTAAATCAACACATGTCCAGTACTGCCAGAAAATTCTTGTACCTCTCCCAATCCATCTGTTGTAGTTTCTTGCCAAGATGCCAGTCTATCCTAATTCCTCTTTGCCTTCACATGCTACACGGCAGAATATATGTTGTCCGGCTTCCCCAACTCTTCATTCAAGAACAAAAAACACAGAAGAGGTCTGCAATCTGGTGTCTGGTACTTCTGAAATGTAGGAGCCAACCAGCCCACCAGATCCAGTTTCTGTGTCCCACCCCTGCTATGCTGAGGACATTTATTAAAACAAAAGTCTGCAATCAGGTAACTGGACCTCTGAAATGCAGGACCTAATCATGTCCTATTTCTGTGTCCTTCCCCTGACCCTTCTTCCTCAGACTTTACTTAAAAATATTGTTTTTCTATGAAACTGTAGGAAACTGCTTGCTACAAATGTAGCAAATAATTACTGCAGTGTACACTACACATGGAATGCTACAGTTAGCCTTACACTTGTATAATCAATTCTGAAATCACTGCACTTTGGGTAAACAAACATTGTTTTCAATGCAGAAATTTCATTTAATACATTATTAAATTGGATGAGCTTGTTAACATTTGTAAGAGAAACCCTACCTTTATCAGCCATGACTACCTATATTCTAAATGGTGTGTTTTACAAGACCCCCATTAAAATAAATCTGTGTGAACCAATACTGCAAGCTTTGATTTCTTTACTTCTGAACACGGTTTATGAAAATATCCTAAAAGTAGCATTTAATTTTATTTCTAAACAGAGATTAAAATGTTAGAGTACATAAATTTCAACTTCTAAAAGTCTGATAACCAGATTCTGTAGAATAGCACAGACCATTAAAGCTTGGAGTAAATTTCAAGTCCCTCTCTGCTGATCTGCATGACACAATCAGAGGGATGCCAGTGGTCTGCTATAGAGAGGAAGCTTTAATCATAAGCATTAGCTTTTTATCACAGAATGAGAAACAATGGTCTTCCTGCCAGCTAACTGCCACTGTGTGGAACAATAGAAGGATGAGTCTACTGTTGTAACACCTGATGATTATACCATGAAACCCTTTGGTTCCATCCAGTTTTATCAATGATAGTATAATATTCATTATTTTATATACATATGTATATTTTCTTTGCTTCATAATGCTCTTTATCAGCTACATACCACTGTAAATTACCTTTCATGGGTGCTAAGTTCATTTAATTAATTTTTTTCTACATCATGGCTGAAAAGGAAACACCACTTAATTTGTGAGATCAAAATGATTTAAATAAATATAATACAGTAGTCATTACAACTTGCATTTCTGATATACCTTACCATTTTTTTCTCTGTGGTTTGGCTGTGAGGCTAGTGCACTTTCTGCTAAAGGGTTGACTAAAGCAACTGTTTTGATTTTTTTACAGTGGCAGAGCCCCCATATGTATGTTCAAAATTAATCAAACACAATGCAGACCAAGTGATAATCAAACATGATACAGACCATGTAATAATCAATCAGCATAATGCAGACCATGTAATAATTAAATACAATCCAGACCATGTAACAATCAATTATGATGCAGACTGTGTAATGATCAGTCCACATGATGCAGGCCATGTAATTCAGCATGCATATAACCTAAATCTCTGCACTACTCCACTTTTATGACATCCATGAAGGGAAGAAAGGTCAAATGGAAGGGGTAAGAATAATCATTGCAAAATTACAAAAATAAAGTGTCCTAATCAAGGAGTCAGTAGACTTTAGTATGTCCAATCTTTTTATCGTATCTGAGATTTTCTCTCCCCAACATATTCATCCAAATTTTGTCTGAAAATAATTTCTGGGTATTCAAGGATTATACTTTAGCAGGCAGGACATCCCTCAGTGGCACAACTCATTGTGTAAACCTTTTTATGTCACATGCCAAATTAATGTGTCTTAACCAGGATCTACATTGAATTCTTAATATCTTTAACTGTATGCCACATGTTAAGTCCAAGGACATTGAAATACGTGATCATTAAAGCTTTATTACACATAATTTGGTTTCCCATTGTTCCACTATAAAACAGTAAGAAAAGGCAGCATTTCTTTGACTTGTCCTTGTATCTATCACCTCTAAAACAATAGTTTTTTCAGTCTATCTCCTCTGAATCTTTTCTGATTTGTTTACCACACTTCAGTCATATGATAACTGGAGACAGGAAGAAGTTCCATTGTCCAGGAATATGCTCTGACCAACAATGGAATCATGGTATTCTCCTGCCCAGAGTTCTAGGCACAGCACTTGTAGCTGTAATGGTTTTGATATACAGATCTTGTACCTGAACATCAAAGCACAGTTGTGAACAGTTGTTACTTCCAAATCTGAATAAGAGGAATTTTCTTAAAGAGATATGTTCAGCACACAATTTGTGCTATACTTTTCACACCAAATTGTCATGTATGTTGATTTATCCACATAAGGGAACTAAAAAAAGTGCTGGGTAGTGGGTCAGCATGACTCCAACAAATCTCCGTGCCTTTCAGGAAATTAACAGAGGACAAAAAGAAAAAAGGACCTCATTGCTGGCAATCTCTTGAATAGCTTGATTCCTTCACTATTAAGGATCAGAACCCAGTTATGTGATATATCCTAGGACACTCACATAGGGCAAATTTAAATAATGCTAGGTTTCATCCTTCAGTAAGAAAACATTCCTAACCCTGAGCAGGAGTCAGTCCTAGTAGCAATCTTCACAATGTGCTTCACTGCATACATTCAGGGGTAGCATTTGGAAATGCCTTTGACAACATGCATTTTGTAAGTTCTGAGATCAATGGATTCTTCAGATTCCAGGCAGGAGAAGAAATGAAAATGTTTATGATGAAAAGATAGGATTAAATGACTGGTGAGTAACAGCTTGTTTCTAGCTCTCCCAGTATAAAAACAGAAACTTAGCAGAGAAGGCCAGTAGACTTGTGTTTATGGGTAAATTTCAGTAACTGGTTAATAAGTGCACTGCCTGGATGCCAGAAATAAAGAAATACAGAAGACCTGAAAAAAAAAACAGCTACAAAAAGTGAGGAAGAAACACTGACTGAGGAAATTTCTGCAGCTGTTCAGCAAAAAGCAATGCGACCTTCAAACATGACTTCCAGTAACCTACAGGAAGATATAAGAAAAGTGCATATAGACCTGGTTAAAATAAACAGAACACTGACACAGTATATCAACACAAACAACAAAAGGCTGGAAAAATGGAAGAAGCTTTAAACAGATATTCAGAAGAGGTAATAAAGCTGCAAAAATCAGAGGTCAAAATGAAGAAAAGGCTGGATGAATATGAAACTGCTCAGGAAGAGATGTTTAAAAAAAATAATAGAATTAGAGGATAAAGCATGTAGGGAAAACCTGAGATTTTCAGCTATACAAGAGAAGCTGGAAGGAACAGATTGCATTAATTTTATGAAAGCACCAATAAGCAACTGGACTGGCGTTCCACAGCAGGAGTTGTTAGTTGAAAGAGCACATTGTGTGTATGCTCCAAAATTAGCTATAAGAAAGCAACCTAGACCTTTAATAGTAAAGATGCAATCCTACGAGCAGAAGGAGTTGATTCTGGCAAAACTGTGGCAGAAGGACAAAATACTAAATGTGGGAGACAGCAGAGTGTTTGTAGGGAATGATTACTCATTGTACACCAGGCAGAAGAGTACATTCATTCCACTATTCAGGGCATGTCAAGACACAGGTGTGAGATTCAAACTGCTGTATCCAGCTGTCTGTAAGGTATTCTTCACTGGAGGGACAAAATCATTTTTTGATGAAGTGCATGCTAAGGAGGAAATACAAAAGTTTGTCCAACAAAAAGTGAGCTATGAAATAGAAGGAGCTTCTGCTTCTTGTTCTTCTGGTAATAAAGACCACAGAGAGATTGTACCTGTGAAATCTTTTCTAGTATTTCAATGGAAAATGTTGGAGAGAAGGAAGGAAGCATGAGAGTTGACTAGAAGAATCGAGAGTACATTGGAAATGAACCAGACACAGGATTTGGGCAATGGAGAACAGTAACAAAACCAGTAACTTACTGTGGGATTACTATGCAATAATTATATTTATGAAATGTGACAGAACAAGAACATCTGGAAATATTAGATGTTTTCAAAATCTGTTAGACTTGTAGGGGACTCTAAAGTATATCCCAACTTCATGTCATTAATGTTCAGAAAAATGCTTTGGCAGAGGAGAAGAGAGGGGAAAAAGCTAACTTGTAAGTAAAACTTTTTTTCTCTTAATAGTACTGTATTTGTGGTGTAGGGTTTTCTTTGCATGCTATTTTAAGTGCAATGGGGATTGTAAACAGGTGCTGTTTTTTTCTCCCCTCTTCTCTCTTACTTCTTGTACAGTTTTGAGAAATATAGGCAATGCAGTGCAGAAAAAAAAAAAAAAAAAAAGAGCCTGGTTAAAAAGCCATGACAAAGTTAAACATTAATGTGCTTTTTCTCATTCTTGAATGGAGAAGTGACTGGATTGAGGACCTTAGATCAATTAGTTTTAAGAGAGAGCAAGTAAATGAGAAATAATATTGAATATTATGAGGCTTTTTTCTAGCAAATGAATGTATACTTAGCAGCAATTCTGCAGCTGGTCTTCAGGTTTCCATAGAAACAATTTGATAAAGAGAAACTGGCTGTCTGGTTCTCATGTCTCCATGGAGACAATCTGATAAAGAGAAAGTAGAGACAGTCTGGTGGAAGATGATTGGCTAAGGGAAAATAAAGGAGAAATTGGCTAGGACATTATATTCTCTGAAAGCAATCAAGGGTTTTCCTAGTTGGGAGAGCTTTAAAGATAAGACAAAACTAATGAGACGAAGTAAAGTTTTCACAGCTTTTGATACTGATATAAACAGGTGCTTTTTTTTCTTTTTCTGCCTTATTTTCTCTTTTTATTTGTTCAGTTTTAAGAAATGTAGGCACTGTAATGTAAAAAACAAACAAAACAGGAGGGCGGATAGGAGAGTGGAGAGACTTGGTTAAGAGAGATGACAAAAGAAAAATCAGAGTGCTTTTCCCCATGCTTGCATAGGGAAATGACTGGGTTAAGACCTTAAGCATTATCCAGTAATAAGGTTATTACAAAGCATGTAAATGAAAAAAGAATACTGAATATTATAAGGCTTTTTTTTCTGGTAAACAAGGTATCCTTAGCAGTTTTATGTCTGGTTTGTATGTCACTAGAAAACAATTTGATAAAGAGAAATGGCTTGGAGAAAGTGTTTACTGAAAACATTCAAGTGTTTTCTCAGCTGAGAGAGCTATAAAGACAGACAAAATCAAATAGCACTTACTAATAGGACAGGCTGTACCATGCGTCTTAGCATGACTAGCCTTTCTTTTTGGTTAACTCTGCCTTGTCTGTGTGGCTATCAACATAGAACTTTTGTTCTTATTAGGATGCAGAAACTTCAATATTTGAAGATGTACATAGTTTTGTGTGTTATTAAGTTGATAGGTTTTAGTGGGGTCTTGGGGGTGCTTGTTCTGTTTGAGGGCTTTCAAAAAAAAAGTTATGTAAGGTTTTCCATAGGCTTAAATGTATATGACAAGAAACAACTGTATAAAAGACCAACCTGCTGAACAGTATATGCATGTAACATAAAGGTTGGAACTAGAAATTTAACAAAAAACAGTTATACATAAAAGGTGGTAATAATAATAACTATATAAGAAAATGATGCTTTTTGTAATGTTTTTCAATCTGAATGGTCTTACAGATAAATATAAAAAAGAAAGAGTAGCAAACTATATTAAAAAATGTAGAGTGCAAACAGCTATGCTACAGGAGACACATCTGGAAAGAATTGAACATGTGAATTTGATAAAGAAAGGTTTTCAGGATGGTTATTTAGCTGAATATCTTGGGCAAAGGAAAAGAGGACTGCTTATATTAATTGCATGAGGAGCTCAAATGGGGATAGAAGAGGAAAAAAGATAATAATGGAGGATATGTCGTACTTAGCAGCTACTGGCAAGGGAGGATGGTTACAGTGGTGTTCAATTACATTCCACCTAAAACTACCATAATGAAGCTTAAGAAAATTATGGGGAGAAATAATCAGCTTTCAACAAGGAATATTACTTATAGGTGGAGACTGGAATTTGGTTTGCATACCTCTGAACTGTCCAGATTGCAGAATCCCATTTCCCTCATATTTTTGGCCTATTCCTCAATATTTGTGGTTTTATGGCAAATCACTGAGGACTGAAATAAATAAATGTCATACATTTGAGTTTGAGAAAATGCATGCTAAGACAAATACTGTTATTCTAACACCTTTCTAAGTCTGTAAGAGCAATATTTGAAATCTGTCCCTGTTTTAGGCTTTGTCCAGATTTCTTATGCTAAGAGGTTGAGAGGTATGGAGATATGGTGTGTAATTTCTAGTTAAGGGGGAGGGCAGGTTAGTCAATTATCTTGATCAGGCTTGACCCTGTAACTTGGTTACAGGAGGCAAGAGCCTGAATCCTCCATACCAACTACAAGACTACTAAAGGAACTATGAGCTCCAGTGGAGCTAAGAACCTGACTACCAGACTGCCAACAGAATTGTGAGTTTGAATTTCAGTACATTTTCAGGGAATTATGACTTTCACTGCATTTTCAATGGACTGAGTTTCTTTTCATTTTCATGGAATTGTGAGTTTCAATGGAAGATAAGTTTACTGTTGCTCATGCTGTCTGTTTTCAGTGTGCAACTAACTGTTTTGTTTATCAAATGGCAGCCACCGTTTGTGTTGTAGATGAAAGCAGTGTTTGTAGCATAATTGCCTTTGGTGCAGAAGGTTGTGGATTCTACTCCTACACCATGTAAATGGAGTGCTGATATTGCAGTGCCATTTTGATTGCCAATTATTTAGTGTACTGTAAGGGGGGATAGGGGTTCTACACACCTGAGTATGTCCTCCTTTGTATAAGATGCCTAGTGGCTATGAACTTGGTTTGTTAGTCATTTCCTATTGCAATATTACCAGCTTACCATTTTTTTAATGTAACATAGGCAATTAATTCTTCAAGGGCAGCAGGCACTGAATTTGTAAATGAAACATTGAAATGTAAAGTTGTCTGCAAGTAGCAACCACTTTATTAGTTACAGATCTCTTTAATGTAGACTTATTTGGATGACTTTTACTTCTGCACAGATTGTGCTTATTGAGTGATACTGGTGAATTGTAATGACAAAAGTTTGAGTGGCCTTTTATGGTTGAAATATTTCTGAAATGGGTAGTTTTATCATTATTGTTTCATACATTCTGATTCATTGCTTTCAAGAAGAATGTTCATAACTGCAAATTTAAAACACCATTCTAACAAATGGTGATGTATTATACAGGGAATATAATTTAATATACCATTTATTGTTAGTGGCAGTATGACTGAGCCCAGCTAAAATGTATTTGTTGTTGGGAATGTAAGGTTTACTATTCCAAAAGGCTTAGTGCGAGTGTATGCCATAGGAGTGAACACCTATTGCCATGTGACCCATGTGGGTGGAAGGGAGGTAGTTGTGGCTCATAGCTTGGGTCTTACCTAGGGAGATCTCTATATGTTGTACCAAAAGACCACAACACTGCGGAGCATGTGCTGCCTAGACCCTGCCAGTCCTTTAGTCGGCAGCACTACTGAAGCTCTAATGAGCCACTACAGGGTTAGGAGCTAAAAGGAGGAGAAGAGTAATTTGAGAGAGGGCAAACTGATCTATCCTAGTGTAAATAGAAAGGTATTTTGTTTTTTGACTTACGGAAGATGCATCTTTGGAATGAAATGTTCATGCATCATATAAGTAATTACTACTCTGGCATATACTTGCCAGTGATCTGTTCAAAAATCAGCAATATGAAGGGGATGTGACTTGGTCAGTAGTGTTAATGTGGGTGTGGCTTGTTGAGGGGGCAGCAGTCTAGAACCTGTGAGTACAAATTTGAAAATCCTGACTACACCCCTGTTTCAGATCATGTGCCAATAATAACTAAAATAAAAATGCAAGGTAGTGAAATAAAAATGAGACACTGGTGCTTTCCCACCTATTGGTTGAAAAGAGCGGAATTTAAGGAATGGGTTTTGGAATTAATTCAGGAGCTACTAGAGAAGATAGAAATTTCTTCTGAAAACAAGCTAGGGAGTGGGATAAAATTAAAGTAGAGTTTAAAACTAGGGTGGAAATAAAGGAAAGGGATATATGGTTAAGAAGTAACAAGAATTATTTAGAGGGACTAACAAATGTTAAAGTATTGCAAAATAGGGGGAATCTCTCAGAACAAGAAAAGGAGCAACTGCAGAATGCTAAACAGAAAATAAGGGATTACCTGAATAATATGCATGAGTTTAGAAAGATTGCTGTTAAGCAACTGTTTTCTTGATAATAATTCTAGAGCACAAAAACTTTTAGGACAATGACTCAGGCAACAGAAAGTAGAAAGGGCTGTGACCAAGCTTAGAGAGTCTGTAACAAGGAAGATAACAAGAGATCTTGTGGAAGTATTAGAAATATTTCATGAAATCTTATGAAAGTTTGTATAAAGCAGGGAAATATGGAAATCAAGAAAAGGAACAAATAGAAATGTTTATGGTAGAATTAAATATGCCAAGGATGAGGTAGATGAAGCTCAATTACTAACAGGATAGAAAGGATGAGATAAAAATGGCTATATATAACCAATCAACTGGAAAATCCCCAGGAATAGATGGTATTCCTGTGGAAGTTTGGAAGCTAGGAGGAAAAAAATCTGATAAAGATTGAGAAGGTTTTGTTTAACAGTCTTTTAAGAGGAGGAGAAGTACCAGCATCCTGGAAGAAGGCAGTGGCAATGGTAATACCTAACGAGGGTAAAGATCCATCAGATCCAGCTTCATACAGGCCCATTTCAATACTAAACCATGATTATAAAGTGTTTACATCTATAATGGCTAAAAGAATGGCAAAAGTGATAACAACCTTGATAGATATGGATCAGTGTGGTTTTGTAGAGGAGAGGCAAACATTTAACAATATTAATAGAGCATTGATAATCCAGAGGGAAGCAGAATGTAAGAAAATACCACTGTTATTGGTGGGTTTTGATGCAGAGAAAGCATTTGACAGAGTAAACTGGGACTTCATGAGCAGGGCAATGGAAGCATTTCCTTTCCCTGATACGATTATAAGGTTAATTAGGAGTATATATGAGGGATCTGAGGTGAACATGAAAGTGGGTGGGGTCCTCTCTGATAACTTATGCTTGAGTAGAGGAACCAGGCAGGGTTGTCCACTTTCCCCTTTGTTGTTTGCATGATATTTTAAATCACTGGCAAAGAAAATAAGGGACTCAGAAATCCAGGGATATAATTGATATGGTAGTCAGAAATAAACTGGCCCTATTTGTTGATGATATTATTTTATACATGATAAAACCAGAAAGTAACACTACAGTGTTGTGGAATATTTTAAGACAGTTTCATATCTTCTCGGGATACAAAATTAATGAAGATAAAACAAAGGCAATAGCCTTATGTACAAACACACAAATTGGTCCAACAATATCCATATTTATGGGGATGTGATAAAATGAAGTATTTAGGAGTATGAATTAGAAGTGAGTTTGCTGTGGCAGTTAAACATATGTGGGAAGAGACTAAATAGAAGATAATACAAAAACTGAGAAACTGGAAGCTTTGTTATATGGATATGGATACTAAGATACAAGCAATTAAAATGTGTTTAGTCCCGTTAGTCTTATACACAGGTCAGGCATATTTTTATCAATCAGAGGAGAAGCTGTGGATAGCAATTAAAAAGAGTTGAAGGATTTTATCTGGGAAGGGAAGACAGTAAGGGTCAAGTGGGATAAAATTATTCTTCCAGTAGAACAAGGTGGACTAGGATTACCCAATTTGAGGGGATATTTTAGAGCAACACAGTTAAGGCTGTTATACATAGCACAATTGGAAAACTATAATTCAAAGTGGAAAGGAATGATTATGATGATAGAGGGGGGAACCTCAAGAAATAAGGAGATTGGGATTTTGGATGCAGACTCTTAAGGAGAACAACAAAAATCATACAGAGCCTTATATTCATAAAATAGCAGGGAGCATTGTAAGAACTAAACCAGCATGAGAATGGAGAAAAGAGATTCTGCCAATTGAGATGGCTGTGGTTAGAGATAGAGATAATAAGCAAGAGGGGGCTGGAATTTATTGGGGAAAACTGGCAAAGGAACCAAGGTATTGGGAGCAAATAACTAAAAAGGGAAAGGTAATAAAATGGGAAGAGGCCAAGAATTTATTTGGACTGCGGGTTAGAGATCGTCTTCCCTATCAAGGATTGATATCAGAGTATAGGCAAAGAGAAAGAAATGGGGGCCTCTTAAATAAAAGACAAGTACTGGTAGAGTTTTTAACAGAATCTAGAACAGAAGCTGCCATTAAAAAAGGAATAATTAGTAGAGTATATAAAATATTGCATGATAGCCATAAGAATCAATCAGAGGAGCTTAGAAAGGATTGAGAAGAGGGACTGGATAAGCAATTCACAAAGAGACAATGGGGGAATATATTTGTATCTCCAAAATATGCAACAAAGTCTAGAAGATTCAGGATCTTTGCCTGGAAGTGTTTATATAGGTATTTTTATACCCCAAGTAGACTCCAAAGAATTTTTCCTCAGGTGGCTAGCAAATGTTGGAGGTGTGATGGGCAGGAAAGAGGTGGCTGGGAACATACTTTTTGCAAGTGTAGTGAGCTGGCAGACTTTAGGGGTTCCCTGTATACTACTGGGTGAGCAGATTGAATTGACTGGGGAATGATTTGTTTGAGCTATGATACAAAATTGGAATTGCCGAGACATAGTAATGCCTTGCTGAGTCTAATTATGGTGGCTGCCAAAAAAGCAATTACTAGAAAATGGAAATTAAAGTCTAGACCAACTCTGTTAGAAGTAGTGAGAATTGACCTCCATACTTCCATATGTAAGCAGGCTAATTGCAAAATCACACAGCCGTGGGGGAAGGTGAAATGTCCTATTACAAAGAACACAGTATACATCCTGACTGCAATCTCATAGTTTAGGTATAACACTAAAAAAATGGCTGCAGAAATGATAAACTGGGAAATGTGACTCTGCAGTTAGTGACTGACAAATTAAATCTCAACCACATGTAGGGAAGCCCTTGTCAAAAACTGCACCTAAAAATGACATGCTACCAAAACATATGATGATGACATTTTGTAATCTCTGAAATGTCATGCTTTTGGTGACTTTTTGCTTCACAGAGTCATACTATACTAATGTTCTTGTGTAATGTTGATAGAAAGATAGACAGAAAGACAGACGGGTAGACACAAACTCAATAAAACGCAGACATAATATGAAGCACATAGGACAGTACATTGGGAAAGTAGCATGACTTTTTGGAGTGGGTGGGGTTTCATATTCTCCTCTGGAGTCTCATATTCCTGCAAATGACCTGATTAATGTATTACAGGTTTATTTCCAAGAGGAATTGAATAAATAATGTAACCGAAAAATGCTGGAACACTGTTTCACAATAGTATAAGTAGGTTTGGAGAGCATATATGTATAAACTGATTAATGATCTTTTCTATGTTTTGTAGGTGTGTGTGTGTGTGTGTGTGTGTGTGTGTGTGTGTGTGTGTGTGTGTGTGTGTGTGTGTGTGTGTGTGTGTGTGTGTGTGTGTGTGTGTGTGTGTGTGTGTGTGTGTGTGTGTGTGAATATTATGGCACTTTAGTCTAGAAATCACAGAATGCATTTTAAAGCAATATATTACTCTACAGGGAGAGTTAAATCTTCCAGACTATTATTTTTATTATGATGTAGCCAAGAAGAAAAGGACTTGAAATGACTGATTCTTCCCAGTGGGTGATGAAAGGTTTTGTCTTCCATAATAGTCAGTGGTGGAACAGGATCTGTATGTTGTCCATAATAGCAATTCAGCAGCTTTGTTATACAGCCTGCTGTGAACTCCCTCAGGTTTTTGTATAGTTCCCATTCACATTTTTGTAATTATCCACAGACATTTATGTCAGTTGTTTAAATAAGCTGACCATTCATTCTCATTTCAGATTACACTTTTTTTAGAACACAGAAGTTCCTTTGCAAAGACTTTGTATCAAAGATAAGGTACATAAGGAAGTAGTACAGAATCTGTATCACTAGCACTCAACAGATTTATTCAGGAGGTAAAATAATACACATTGTGCTCAAATATCAACTGTCATAGGAGAGCAAAGGAAAAATCAGAGCTTTGTAGCTGGACTGGGACACTGTCATGTATGATGGAGAACGAGGAACTAGTGAAACCAAAGAGAAAATAGAAAAAATGCATTAAGAAATGAGGTGCAAGGTCCGAAATGAGGGACTGCAAAAATGGTGGGAAAACAGTTATATCCAAAAAGCTATCTTAATTTTAAAACAGACAGAGGAAGGTCTGGATAGTAAACAGAAGTGAATGGCTGTTCATGATCAGAAACTCACCGTTCTTCAGGAGCCACATTTCTTCTACAGTTTCAGTGCAGGTGTGCCACTAGTCAGAAAGATTTGTATTTGATTGTTAGTTATAAAGTGTGATGGCCAGCAGGGATTAAAAAAAAAGAGAGAGATGGGAGTTAAAGAGATGAAAGTTTAAGTTTGCGGTATATCAAAAGCTGTCAGCAGTTAAATGTCTAGTGTTAAACCTAACCTGTCAGGTAGTTTTATGCTGTTATTTTAGGATATTATTTCTTTTGTCTCTCACACATTAGGCTGGTCAGTAGCACTAACACTTGTCACGTAACAATACATTTTTGCACATACTACACGAAGCAAAGCTCCAGAATATGGGAGCATCTGCATTATGCAGGTATGTAAATTTGCAAACTAAAATTTAAGTTATTTAGGGAGGTGTAGCATAAATCAATACCTTTCCTTGATGAACACACTTTTCATTCAAAATCTATTTATTTATTGTATTTCATTTATTTAATGTTTTTGTTTAGTGGGAAAGTACAACTGGGTACAGGACCCATTTTCTGTGGATTCCTAGGGAGAAAGGCTCCAATGTACAAAAAACAGTAATGGATAGCTTGATACTAACATTTGAAAGGCGGTAATATACAATAGTCTCTGCAATATTTTTCAAAAAAGGGAAAAGTGGATTTCAAATTTCATAAAGTATGCAAACAGTCATATTGTTGCTATTTTGAAAAGAAAACAATATATCGTACAAGAGGTACTCTGGTGAGAGAGCAAGTGTTGAGAAACAGAAGACAATGGTAGCTGAGGCTGAAGGTGTGTAATGAGAGTGCATTACAGTACAGGTAGGAGGAGGATATGGAGGCAGGGGAGCAGGGGTGAGGATGAAGAAGAGTGAAGTGCTCATCCGGTGCAGCACATTTGCAGAGGCATGAGCTGAGTAGATGAGGTTGTTATTCCAGCACTCAGGTGTGGCATGACTGGCATTCTCCAAAAATGTTTCCTGAAAATTCATATTGTCATACCTGTATTGTGTCACCATTGTCTCTTTATCAAGTGTCAGACGGACTGTCATGCCACACTGTTGACCTACAACCCCCATCTATCCTGTGTCTTACTTCTTAGTTAAAACACAAATTCTTTGCAGATTCCCCAATTTTCTGGATCTCTGTCTAGTCACCTGAAGTGGAACATCCCAACTAATTGCTGGGATTTATTTCCAAGCATCTGATGTCCAGATGCGCAGTACATGCTGCTGTCTCACAGTGACCGAGTCTCCAGTTTTATTCCCAGATGGCATTCCTTCTGTGTGGAATCTGCATGTCATCTATGTGGGTTTTTGACTGTGCTTCATATTCTACCTTCATCTCAAAGACAGTGTAGAAATCCTATAAAATTGCCCACAGCTATGTGTGCCATGTGTGAAAGTGTGTTTGGATGTGTGTGCATAGGCGTGTATTTGTGTATGTGTATATGTGTGATAGGCTCTCACTCTCCCGTATCTCTGAAAGGAATAAATAAGGCATTAATGAAAAAATGAATGACTGAATAATGACAAGATGTTTCCTGTATACTGACACCATGTTGTGGAGTTCACTGCTTCATGTGGTATGAAACACAGAAGGAATCTCAGTGCCCTCTGATTTACAAATACATTTCCCAATATTTTCTGTTGATCTTGTGTTGCTGATCTGTAATGAACACCTCCTCCTCCTCCCATAAGAATATCTGACACCATAAGACAAGCACTCTCCATGGTGTTCTTGGATTCATCCTACCACAAGGGCTTAAAATGTAGGTAAGCAAATGACATGCCAGTTGTAATCAGTACCCAGTGGTCATCTTTCCACTAGCACTGCAGTCTCATCTTAACCTGAGGCGCAGTGACAAATGAATGGGTACTACAACCATGGCAATGGCTAAGATCCAGCCTAATGATCAGGATGACAGAGGGACAGACAGACAAACAGACAAAGATCTGGGCTGTGTGCAGTGCTAGTGTTGCTTCCATCCAGCCCCTCAGCAGGTGCAGGCATGATATCAGCCACATGACCATCTTTGTCCATCCCAAGTCAAGTGACATGCATGTGTCAATAACCAATGAACTTTCATCCATTCGGAGGTTAATGTAACCTCTGTTGCAGAAGATGGCAGGTTACCCCACAATGTTTTATTCCCTCTCTTCTGATTGCTGTATTGTTGTCCCCAGCTTCCTCGTTCATGCATGTATTTTACCTCTGCAGGAAATGGAACCCCAAACTTAGTACCAGCAGACTAGAGAGTGTCTTTCTTTTAATCCCTTTTATAGATATATATATATATATATATATATATATATATATATTATACTGTTATGCCAAACAGCTTTAATTTTGAATCGTAGGCGACTTAAAATCACAAAGCTGCTCAACCACTTTAACAAACTAAATTAAAATAAGCTACATAAACTGAATGACAATCAGATTAAGTGAGGAGCACTGAGGTGCACTTGTACTATCAGCAGATGTACTTCATGTGAAAAAACATTACATAATGTTTAGTGCACAGTTTAAGATTTTGCCAGATCAGCTGTCATTCATTGCAACTAGAAGCAATAGAATAAGTTAACCTTCTGTAATGCACTGCATGGGTTTTATAAGCTGTTTTTTTCTTTTCAGATTAAGGCTATGTATAGTTTAAAGTGGAGAGTGGACATCGACAAATAATTCATGCAAATAACAGATCACATGCTTTCTACACAAAAGTTAAACTAGGGTCAAACACACACTGTGGTGTGACAGTTTCATTACTGTATAACAATACTATAACAGTTTTAAAATGTTAGATACGTCCTTCAGATGAGATGGTAAACCAAAGTCCTTTCTGCTTGAGCTGATGGTAGCTCAGGTGGATTTAAAATACCTTGTGGTACCTATCAAAAACAGCAGGGAAAATTCTTCAGTGCCCCGGCCAAACTTCCCCTTAACAGTATTAACACTACCTTGGTCCAACCCAGTGGGACTAATACCGTTAAAGAAGGCTAAATAAATAAACAAAATAAAATAAAAATAAATAAATAAAAAGCAACTTAAAAAGTAGAAGCCATATGTCAAATGATGATGTGCACTACTTTTGGATATATTAGATGAGCAAATCAACAATCCTACAAATTTCAAAGGTCTAACAGAAATAATATTTTAAGTGCTTAATTTTGGCAACCTCAGAAACAATTGTTTTGATATTATACATATTTTCTACCTTGCCCCAACAGTAGATTAAAAGAAAACAGCAACCACTAGGCTACTCTAACACACTAGTAACATTTCAAATGAATTCACGGAAATTTGGATGAAAACAACATTGTATTTTTCCTGAGAAAATGCCATCAGAATTTGTATAGTTAACACAATTTGCACAGACACAATAGTAGTTTTTTTCAGTTATTTGCTGCTATTTTGCTTCGTCTATAATATTTGGATTTTGTTGTTCTCTTTCTCGCTCATAATTTTAAATCTTTGTAGTTTGAACATAAGATGACATTCCGTGGATTTGTTTTCTATACTATAGTGTGCAAGTACTCCCCAAGATTCATTTATAAAAATAACTATATTTCATTTGTTTTCAAAAGTTGCCCATATGGCAATGTTCATTTAAGTACTAAACAGCAACAAATCCAACACAAACAAGAAAATGAACACAAGCAGGCAAGCATGGGCTCCCTATTGAAATGACAGCACTTGAAATGCCAGGTGCCAACACGCCCCCCAAAAAAGACTAAAAACACAGGGGAAGAATTTGTGTGGAGCACCCATATCCCCCAACTTACTTATACTGTGCCCAAGAGCACCATACTTCTGAGAAATGGCATCCTGAACTTAGTATATGTATGTCTGTTCTTTCAGCCATTCTGTGTCCATACTTTGGGACTCTGTCTAGAGGGTTCTGACATTTGAAATGGTTACCACAGTAATGTGCTTAGAAACAAAAGGTAGCACAGAAAGTAAATGTGGTGCTGTCAGTCAAAGGCCGTTCAAGTATATACTTACAATAACAAAGCAGAAAAGGACTGCAAAGGGAGTTTAAGTATTTTTTTACAGTAAATAGAGCTAAAGAATAAATGGGCAATGTGTATTCAGTCAGGGTGAAGTGGGACTTGGACAGGGGGTTGGGTGACAGCAGACAGGAAGAGAAGATACAGTAAAGGAAACACTTCAAACAAATAACAAATGTTCAGTGATTTGAATTAGATAGCCAAATAACATGAAAGAAGGCTGAGGACCATGCTTCACATAGTAAATTCGTGTCACTACCCTCCCCCACCCACAACACACACACAGAGGTACCACTTGGTTAGAAATGCAGCAGATCTGCACAGCCTATTCATATGGCTATCAGACTAGGCAGCTAGTTTTAGTTCAAGAATGAAGCCATCATTTGTAATGTGTCAGTGTCAAAGGATCAGAGTTCTTGATGCAATGAGGGAACTCAGAATCATTTGATTTTTGTGTACGTGGTGGTGGTAGTAGTAGTGGAGTGGAGTGTGTGTGTGTGTGTGTGTGTGTGTGTGTGTGTGTGTGTGTGTGTGTGTGTGTGTGTGTGTGTGTGTGTGTGTGTGTGTGTGTGTGTGTGTGTGTGTGTGTGTGTGTGTGTGTGTGTGTGTGTGTGTGTGCGTGTGTGTGTTTCCACGTGCATGCATGTTCATACACAAACAAGCCCTGCAGAGTCAGTGACACTATAACCTCCAAGCAAAGGACACATCAGAGCAGTACAGAAAAGTAAAAAGGCATGGAAATGCTTGTTGCTACTCATGCAAAGTATATGTAGGCAGTCTGTATCATTTTGCTAAGCATTTCCAACTGATTTGCATGCCAAATAATCCATAAGCAATACTGAAAGTCTTAAAAAGGAATCTCATTTGTTTCTGAAGTTTTGCATTGCAGCTGCCGGTGAAGTTGATTTTAATTTTTCAGGACTTAAACTGAGTCTGTATATCTCTGGTAAACACTAACAGATCAAATTTAGCCACAGACCTTTAAAAAAAAAAGTGTAAACCAACTGTTTGTCTTTCAGTGCATTCAAAAAGCAAATGATTAGGTATTATTTTTTTTATCTGCTTTGCTTTTTACATTATAGAGCCATCTATGAATGGATAAGGTAATATTTAACATATCCTGCCAAGCACCCTTTGCATTCCCAAACAAATGAACTACAACATAGCCAAATGGTTCACATCTGTTTGGGCTCGTCCTATTCACTGCTGATTAACATCAGAATACTATGGGGACAAAGTAAGTAGCCCCATTTCTAGATGACAGAGCAGAGACAATCAATGATGGCAGGGGAGCTCAAGTGAAAGATTCAGGCATGGTTCAAGCAGATGTTTTTACATCTCCTGGAGCATTCATGAATGAGTATCCTCCTGGAGTGGATGAGCTGGTTAATTCTTTTGAAACGAGTTTTGGACGGCTCATCTGAAATCCATCTGGAGATGAAGAAGTTAAATTTACTGAGCATATTCAGAAAGGGAACTTAGTCGTTTATCACAGCTTTCATCTGAGCTGTCAACATCCATTACAGATTACAGTCAAGGGATCCAAATGTGAAGGAGTTCTGACACTCTGGGGCCCTACCTTTCAAAAACGTACTGGTACTAACAATGAAGTACAGAATTGTATATGAACTGCTGTATGTAACGAGAGCTTTATATACATCCAGCTTATGGGATAGTACACAGTTGCAGGACAGAACCTCAGGGGAGTTATACAAATTCACATACCAAGAGTATGCCATCAGCCCATGTTATGCTTTTATGTTGTAAAAATAAGCAGAACGTGTCAGTTTTTGTTTGACTGGGATTCCCTAATGATACTATTTTTTGCAGTACCGGCCCAAAGTAAATGTGTTAGCATTTCTCATATCACAAAAAGATTAACTGTAGCAAATTCTTAATAAAAATACAAACAGCAGTACTGAAGTTTTAGAAAAAAAAAAGACAGGCTTTTCCCCCCACTTGGTAAGCATCTTCCCTAGCTTTCACTTAACTACAATAACTTTATACTGTTTCATGTAAGTATGCAATGAACAAGCAACTTGTATTAAAATAGCAATTTATCTTAAAATAATAGGAGGAAATGTAGGCTGTAATATGACTCTGCCCCATATCTATTCTTTTCTCTAAACAGTCATGAAGAGCATTTGTTCCTTAGCAGAGACCCGGGACTGAATATGTATTCCAAAACAGATTCTTGGTTCAACTACTCATTTCATTTTAGAGAGTGAATTTGTATCATAAATTGCTACTCACAATGAAATGTTCCTACATTACATAGAACATCTTCCTACTGTCTACTCATTTCAGACCGTTCCTTAACATTTGCTGACTTCACTCACAGCCACACACAGGCAGTTTTTATTCTGTTTAAATTAAAAGCGAATCTTTAAGAGTCTAACAGACAGACAAAAAAGAAGAAGATAAAAACTACTGGTTAAATGGTTAAATATAAAATGCATGCAGAGATTCACCATCCAAGCAAAGAAGGAGAAAGTACTTACCCTTACAGCAAAGAAAGGAATGCCAGTAGGTATTGTATATAGCACCTCCACCACCAGGTGGCAGCACTTTGTAGTAGATTCTGCAGCAGTGCTCAGCAAGGGCTAGGGCAACCTAAAACACAGAATGTATTTCTTCTGTCAACAGCTGCATAAATATTAGCAACATTAAAAGTATGGGTGGCCCTACTCTATCATCAATTCTTTCCTACCGGAAGTATGGTGGGATCATATTGGGGAAATATGAAGAATTAAAGTGAGTCATATATGTGGCAGCCCGAGAAGCTAGCCTGGGACGATGGGAGTGAGTGGTCAGTATTGGTTCACCTAACCTGGAGGGAGGTAGTTCAGTCTGCTACAGTACCGACACTCATGGAGATGAAGTATAAAAGCAAGCTGCGATGGCTACAGCATGAGGTAAATGCACACAGCACATACCTCTGTAACCAGGATTCTAGAGCGTAACCCTTTGTATGCATGCATTCTGTGAAGGTCATTAGGATGCAAGACAGAAAGTAGACCTAACTGTGATTCCTTTGAAGATTTACTATTAGGCTATGATTTGATAAAACAATTTTATTATCGTATGAAATTTCTCAGTAAGTTCAAACATGAACAATGAGTCATAAGAGAAACACTGGACTAGATTGTGATGAGGACACAAGTTAAGAATTGGTAATTATGCATTTTCGTCTTGGGTATGATTCCAGCAGCTCTCACTTATATACATATGCAAGTTAATAACTAGACTGAAGATTCTGGGTCACACATCAAAATAAGCATTCATGTTTAGTTGGCCTTATAAGCAAAAAAGTAAAAAGCACATAAAATAAGTTCTGCTCTTGGAAAATAAAGTTTTATAAACATGAACAGAGAAGGATAAAGTGGAAAGGTTGATGGGCAGCACTGTGAAAATTTCTTAAGCAAAATAAAAAAGAATATTTTCTTCAAGACCCTCAGCAGGGGTCCTGTATATTACAGGCTAAGGCTGGGTTACAGACATTAAGAACAATGAGCAGCAGTACAAATTAGTGCAAGTAGCAGCAGCATGCAGGACGTGGGCAATTCACAGACAGAGTGCAACTGCACCATGTGAAAACGAATGCAGCTTCAGTACACACAAATTAGTGCAAGCAGTAGCAGCATGCAGGACGTGGGCAATTCACAGACACAGAGAGTGCAACTGCACCATGTGAAAACTAATGCAGCTTCAGTGCACACAAATTAGTGCAAGCAGCAGCAGCATGCAGGACATGGGCAATTCACAGACACAGAGAGTGCAGCTGCACCATGTGAAAACTAATGCAGCTTCAGTACACACAAATTAGTGCAAGCAGCAGCATGCAGGACGTGGGCAATTCACAGACACAGAGAGTGCAGCTGGACCATGTAAAAACTAATGCAGCTTCAGTACACACAAATTAGTGCAAGCAGCAGCATGCAGGCCATGGGCAATTCACAGACAGAGTGCAACTGCACCATGTGAAAACTAATGCAGCTTCAGTACACACAAATTAGTGCAAGCAGCAGCAGCATGCAGGACGTGGGCAATTCACAGACACAGAGAGTGCAACTGCACCATGTAAAAATGAATGCAGCTTCAGTACACACAAATTAGTGCAAGCAGCAGCATGCAGGACGTGGGCATTTCACAGACAGAGTGCAACTGCACCATGTGAAAACTAATGCAGCTTCAGTACACACAAATTAGTACAATATGCTTTAATTAAAAAGAAAAATGTCTCAGTAGTGTTAGACTTTCACTTAATCATAAAAAATATTGCTATTCTTCCCCAAATCACTTATCCAAGACAGAAGTAAATTCTAAATCACCTTCCTGACCAAAACTGTAATAGAAATAGTCTGACATCCTGAGTTATTAGGAATGGCCACGGGTGACAGCCTGAAATTTTACCTGCGCATTAAAAAATGTCAAAAGCTGGGAATGCTATACAGAGCAAAACATTTGCTCACTAATCCCACAAAACAACTCTACCTGTTACCTTCTCTTCTATATGGTGCATCAATCCTGACAAATCTACAGATTTCAATAATGAAGAAATTAGAACAATGTTATAATGCTATAATAAAATAAAAAACATGTGCAGCTAACTAAATCTACTAAACTAATCACTGCACCTCACTGAAAATACTAAACTGTCTTGAACGTACCACCACATGACACGTGACACCATGTGACAGCTACTCATAACCCATAACATAATACACAAATCCTTAGCTTGCCCATCTCTTAGCCTATCCTTTGTAACTGTCACCCCACAGGCCTCTTAAACCCAGTGATAAGAAACGTTTCACTATCAGCAAAGCTAAAATAAAACTTGCTGTAAACATCCTGCACTCTAACCATGAACCTCAGTCTTCATACTCCCTAAGACACTCGGGTCAACGGACAGCCTCTGAGCCGACACTAAGACAATGTCCAGCTAACTCATGGCTTTAATCTTGTATCACTCCTGGCTAAAAAAACAGCACTATATTTCACACCCACTATCTAGTCTCACAACCAACACTTCCCACATTTATTTGCACTACTCTATAATATAAAGCTTATGGCCACTTCATTATTGTGCCTGGCTCTGTCTGTTTTGACAGATTATCACAAACATACACCATTTCTCTTGTTTGCACCATCAAAATCCCTTTAGCCGGCATGATCTTTGTTCCTATTAATTTCAAACTACCACTTTTAAATAAGCACATATCTTAGATAGATACACTCTTTCAATACGTTATCATTCTCCTATCCAGCAATATATTCGTCATAAAAAATTTATATTTCAACTTGACCTTCTTTTTTGTATTTACAAATGTCTTCCCTTTATTCACACTGGTGCCCTTCAATTTTATGTTATTAACTGTATTTATAATCTAAATGCCCAATATTTGTGCTGTGATATTTACATCTGAATTTAATTTAGTAAATCTCCAGCCTGTTACATGACTACCACTTTGCAAAGTTCAGCTTCACAATACGTATACCTCATTATTATTTTATATATATTTATATAATACTTGTTTTTTTATTGCATGTATTAATTAAGCTTTCTGTAATCTCATTTAACTTTTAAAAGTGCTTTTCTTCCCAGGCCTCTGCTGAAAAAGGGCAATTCTGCCTAGTCAGACTTTCCTGGTAAACAAATGTTAATAAATAAATATAACTGAACACCTGTTAGTGGCCACCAATGGAGACAATGTCCACGGCGATTCATGTAATAGACATCCACACCACCACAGAAAGTACCATCAGTACTTTATATACCTGCACCTCATAGACCAGCAGATAGTGAACAAATACTAGATGGATTAGTCTGTATTCCCCACAAGCAGAATCAAGGGAGACACATGGAGTGCCTATCCCAATGGACAAAAACGGACAGGGGTAATATTAGCCATCTTCTGTGATCAACAGGGGCATGTTAGGCATATTGCAGGCATCAGCCTTATGTGTCCTACACCAATTCCTCAAAATCATGCTAGAGCATGTGGAAGAACATATCTGGTTCCCCAGGACTGCAGAAGAGAGGTCCATCACCACATGAGCATTTTACAGCAAAGCCCATTCCCTTGACATTCGGGGAGCCACAAACTACATACACATTGCCAGCAAGAACTCATTTGGTATATAGAGACTGAAATATATCTGCAGGAAGGACATCTATCCCCTCAACTACCAGATGGTGTGTAATGCCCAGGGCTGTATATGGGCGACACTTCTCACAGGATCATATGGTCAGTAAGTATATCCTGAGCAGTATACTCATGTTCCACACAATCAGGGAACAGGCCACACATAATGGTGTGACTTTGTGTGTTCCATATGTTACTGCATTTATTTGGAGATATAATTCATTTGCTTCCTATATGTAACCTCCAAACCATGATGGAGAATGCATGCAATTCTGCCCATGTAGAAACCTGTAACATCATCAGTCATACATGTAAACAACTGAAGGAATGCTTCTACAGCCCGGACACAACAGATGGGATGCTGCAATATGCACTAGATATCTGCAGCAAAACCTTTGTTTTGTGTGCCATGTTGCATAATGTCACACTTCGTAAACAGCATCATTAGGGAACCATTCCAGCTGGGGCCAGCATAGTAGGACCAGCAGAGGAAGAAGAGGCTATAGAGTCTACTGATAAAGAGACAGCAGTGGTTCCAGGTGGAGGCAGGTGTAGCACATTGCAGCTTTATTGAGGAGACATTGATCTGTAACTATGGGCCATGACAAGGACAATATAGAAAAAATGATGAATGTGTTATTAAATGCAGGCTATGCAAGCCAAGGCATGGACTGTCCACACTATGCATCAGGCATAAATTTACCCATTAGGGGTGGGTAAGACCTAGTCACCATTATTTGCACAGGTGGTTGGTGGGACATGGTGACAGCTGACAGCAACACTATAATATGGAGAAGGGTTATAAGTGAATTCGGTAGCCACTCTGTGAACAGGTTGTTGGAAGGCAGGAGTCACATCCTCCATAAGTGAGGATGAACTGTTATGAAATGCTTGTTAGTGTTAGCCACTGAGATAGTCTGCAGTCTCAGGGTTCAATGTAGTCTGTATTAGAAAAGGTATAGAACTATAAGGGCAAATGTTTGCACCCTGACAGAGTGTCCCATGACTGGAGTCTAACAAGCTTCGACACCCATGATGTGGATAACATCCACAAGCAAGAGTGGTGCTCCATTTACCCACAGGTAATACAAAGGTGTATGACAACATTCTTGATCAGCTTGGTAAGGAGTCCCAGGTGTTGACATGAAAGAACATTGCTGTTCACAGCTGTAGGACCTCAACAGCTGAAGGAACCTCCACATCATCCTATCGGCATCTGCGTCTGTAAGGTTCCTCATGAAAAGGAAGAATCTAGAAGACAACGTCACCAAAGTGGTTGGGATGTATGCCTTTCTTGCAGTAAGGAAGAATGGAGTTTAGGACTGACTGTCTCCAGTCAAAAGTGGAGTTGTTGGAAAATGGATCTAAATGGTTTCAGGATACTAATGTTTTGGCATTTTCAGCACTGGACCCAAAACGTCTGTAGCATCTGGGTACTGCTTTCTGGGTCTTCCACTTGCCTTTCTACTTCTTTCTCTCTCTCTTTTTCCTTCGGTTTGGCTCTCTGCCTTTTCTTTTCCTTAGATAGCTTGTTTTTTTCAGTCCTTTTAGCTGGAGGAGTCTCTTGAGAATGAAAGTGCCAAAGTCCCCACTTGTGCGAGAAGCAGGTAATTTAGGACTTGCATGTCCCTACATCCCAGGGGAGCTAATCCACCAAAAGAGGCACACACCTCACAGTCAGAATCTAGGTGTGCTACTCCCATGAGAGAGAGAGGGCCCTGCAGTGGGATTTTGTGGCCACAGGCCAAACACTTCTTAAAACTGATGACCTTGTCTAACATAATGAAAGCAACAAGACAGCAGCACTGACTAAAGATAAAGGGCTACAGAAACACCCCACTACTTAGACTAGGGAAAGAACTAAAACACCCCACTACCTAGACTAGGGAAAGAACTAAAACACCCCACTACCTAGACTAGGGAAAGAACTAAAACACCCCACTACCTAGACTAGGGAAAGAACTAAAACACCCCACTACCTAGACTAGGGAAAGAACTAAAACACCTCACTACCTAGACTAGGGAAAGAACTAAAACACCTCACTACCTAGACTAGGGAAAGAACTAAAACACCCCACTACCTAGACTAGGGAAAGAACTAAAACACCCCACTACCTAGACTAGGGAAAGAACTAAAATACCCCACTACCTAGACTAGGGAAAGAACTAAAACACACCGTTACCTAGACTAGGGAAAGAACTAAAACACCCCACTACCTAGACTAGGGAAAGAACTAAATCACCTCACTACCTAGACTAGGAAAAGAACTAAAACACCCCACTACCTAGACTAGGGAAAGAACTAAAACACCCCACTACCTAGACTAGGGAAAGAACTAAAACACCCCACTACCTAGACTAGGGAAAGAACTAAAACACCCCACTACCTAGACTAGGGAAAGAACTAAAACACCCCACTACCTAGACTAGGGAAAGAACTAAAACACCCCACTACCTAGACTAGGGAAAGAACTAAAACACCCCACTACCTAGACTAGGGAAAGAACTAAAACACCCCACTACCTAGACTAGGGAAAGAACTAAAACACCCCACTACCTAGACTAGGGAAAGAACTAAAAGACCTCACTACCTAGACTAGGGAAAGAACTAAAACACCCCACTACCTAGACTAGGGAAAGAACTAAAACACCCCACTACCTAGACTAGGGAAAGAACTAAAACACCCCACTACCTAGACTAGGGAAAGAACTAAAACACCCCACTACCTAGACTAGGGAAAGAACTAAAACACCCCACTACCTAGACTAGGGAAAGAACTAAAACACCCCACTACCTAGACTAGGGAAAGAACTAAAACACCCCACTACCTAGACTAGGGAAAGAACTAAAACACCCCGCTACCTAGATTAGGGAAAGAACTAAAACACCTCACTACCTAGACTAGGGAAATAACTAAAACACCCCACTACCTACACTAGGGAAAGAACTAAAACACCCCACTACCTAGACTAGGGAAATAACTAAAACACCCTACTACCTAGACTAGGGAAAGAACTAAAACACCCCACTACCTAGACTAGGGAAAGAACTAAAACACCCCACTACCTAGACTAGGGAAAGAACTAAAACACCCCACTACCTAGACTAGGGAAAGAACTAAAACACCCCACTACCTAGACTAGGGAAAGAACTAAAACACCCCACTACCTAGACTAGGGAAAGAACTAAAACACCCCGCTACCTAGACTAGGGAAAGAACTAAAACACCCCACTACCAAGACTAGGGAAAGAACTAAAACACCCCGCTACCTAGACAAGGGAAAGAAATAAAATACCCCGCTACCTAGACTAGGGAAATAAATAAAACACCCCGCTACATAGACTAGGGAAAGAACTAAAACACCCCACTAGCTAGACTAGGGAAAGAACTAAACACCCCACTACCTAGACTAGGGAAAGAACTAAAACACCCCACTACCTAGACTAGGGAAAGAACTAAAACACCCCACTACCTAGACTAGGGAAAGAACTAAAACACCCCACTACCTAGACTAGGGAAAGAACTAAAACACCCCACTACCTAGACAAGGAAAGAACTAAAACACCCCACTACCTAGACTAGGGAAAAAACTAAAACACCTCACTACCTAGACTAGGGAAAGAACTAAAACACCCCACTACCTAGACTAGGGAAATAACTAAAACACCCCACAACCTAGACTAGGGAAAGAACTAAAACACCTCACTACCTAGACTAGGGAAATAACTAAAACACCCCACTATCTAGTCTAGGGAAAGAACTAAAACACCCCACTACCTAGACTTGGGAAAGAACTAAAACACCCCACTACCTAGACTAGGGAAAGAACTAAAACACCCCACTACCTAGATTAGGGAAAGAACTAAAACACCCCACTACCTAGTCTAGGGAAAGAACTAAAACAACCCACTACCTAGACTAGGGAAAGAACTAAAACACCCCGCTACCTAGACTAGGGAAAGAACTAAAACACCCCGCTACCTAGACTAGGGAAAGAACTAAAACACTCCGCTACCTAGACTAGAGAAAGAACTAAAACACCCCGCTACCTAGACTAGGGAAAGAACTAAAACACCCCGCTACCTAGACTAGGGAAAGAACTAAAACACCCCACTACCTAGACTAGGGAAAGAACTAAAACACCCCACTAATAATAGTATAATAGTATTAAAAGCAATAATAACAGTTATAGAGATTTTGCTAAAGGATGACATGGAAAGTTCTTTTTTTTTTTAAACTGGGCAAGAATTTACAGAAGGAAATATATAAAGTGAGCTAGGTAAAGAAATTAGCTAATAAAGATCGCTCAGAAAAAATACCAAGAGTTCACTTATCTCATATAAAGTCAGAGCTCTTGAATGCCACATCCCCTCTGGATCAAGCTACAAACAAGATCTGAGCTATTTTGGGGAACAGAGGGAATTACAGGTAGGGGACGAGTCATAGCCTTAGATCCAAACCTTTTGAAAGGCACTAAGACCAGATCCAATCAGATCCGATAACCCAAAGGTTGAATCAGATGAAAACAGACATCAGATCTGGGTGTTGTATTTGAATCCCCTTCTAATATCCAGAAGCTATAAAGTAACTGACACATGTTAGTAGCTAGCGCACTGACAATGGGCTAAATCTAAATGCTGAAAACATGCAATATTGTTGCATTTGGCAAGCATACTGTTCACTCAGCTTATTGTATAGAAAACACCTAGTGAAGATGTCGGGAGAGATCCTGGAACATGTGTTGGTAACTCCAAATCCTTTGATCATCATCTGGTACAGCTGATTACAAAAGGTATTTCATCTAAGTCCAAGAAATCTTAACCCTTCTATATTCTGCACTGCTCAGGCCCATTACAGAATGCAATGACCCCTTTGGGACTTGTCTTACTAATATATCAACCAGTTAAACAGACCCTAAAGGTTCATGACAAAAAATATATATGAATAAAAGATCTGAACTGTTAAGATAGGCTGGAGATTTTGTTATTGTATTCGGTGACTTACAGACTTCTTCGGGGTAACCTGTGCTTTGCCTTCCATGCCATTAGGGATTCAGCAGTCCAAGATCACTTATTTTTTCCACATATCAGGCTGTCATGTAAACACAAATCTAAACCTGCTTCAGCAAATAAATCATGGAGAAATGTTGTCATGCAATGACTACTCCTTTGCTGAAAGAAACTTTTTTCTGCAGATCAGATAATCTAACATGTTATCTTTCTTTAAGAAGGAACTGGACAATTGGATGGGTATTCATAAATTCACCCCGGGTATGGTGGCCCTGTTAGTAGGTGCTGGCAAGGTGTAAATGGCCACATGGCACAGTTAACTAGCACATTTTATTATTCTATTTAAGACAGAAAATGTTTGAAATAATTTGCATATTTTCTTTATTGAACAGGTTTCAAGCCACATCACCTTTATGGACAAATTCTAACACCTACTACAGAATGTCTTCATACAGTGCTACTATTCTCCTTGTTCATCACTAGTATACCAACCTTATACCTCTCGACTGTCCAGATTTTTGCCTCATATTTTTGGTCCATTTTTTCATAAAATTGTGGTTTTCTGGCAAATTATTGACAAATCTTCAAAGACTGAAATTAGAAAATAATGACAGACATTTGAGTTTTGGACTTCATATCCTTCAGAAAACTCATGCTAATGCAAAACCTGTTATTCTATAGACTTTCAATATTTATAAATTATCCCTATTTTGGGGCCTTTGTCCCACTTTTACTTATGGCTTTGTCCAGATTTCTTGCTCTAAGAGGATGAGAAGTATGCCAGCCATGCCTTCTTTTTGAAGGTCAGTCTAAGCTGCAGTAGTTATGTCCAATAAAAAACATATAAAATTGCAGATATCTTGATATTTTAGGAGAAAAAAAAATGTAACTTCATTCATTCTGCTATAATCTGTTAATCAAATGGAGAGCCACAAGGGAGCCAAAACCTATCCCAATGCTCATTGAGCAGAAGGCATAGAAGCTCATCCTGAATGGGGTACCAGTTCATTAAAGGATTCATTATCACACACACACACCTACAGGCAGCTTAGTTCTAATTCAGTGATGATATGGACTTCAGATGTTGGAGGAAACCAGGGAACCTGAGAACAACCTACACAAAAACTGAGATAACATGCAACGCACACAGAAGGCATCCTGACAGAAACCAAACACTGTGAGGCAGTAATGCTAACACCTATACCACTGTATTGCCCTTTTTCTAAATAACTCGTAAAACTGTGATACTTTATCTGAAACACCTCACTATGATGATACAAAGCAATAGAAACAGATAAAATTCTGCAACATAGTCTCTTAATATTACTTATAATGTTAAAAGAAGTATTTTGCACTGGCTGATCATATATGTCTTTCCAGCAAAAGCTCACATTTTAGTAAGACGTATTCAGCTACGGGCCTATAAAATGAGGCAACATTAGTCATCACTCAGGGTACTGAAAACTCTTACAAAATACAGGAACCTAAAAGTTCTGCATATTCCACAACAAAGTGCTGAAACTCTGACTTACTAAGTCTGCAAAAATAATAAATGTCTTTATGTGAGTCAGACTTGAAGATGAAATAGGAGATATATGCCTTTTCCACTATCAATAAGCAAGTGTTGCAATGTAATCTATGAATAGTGTTTATATTTTTCTATTGTACATATTTATATATCAAATATACAATGGCTAAGAGAAGAGTGCTTAATTAATACATTCACTCTTTTAAAGAAGCCACTCCTTTTGGGCCTGGTTAAAGGCTTTTATGATTTAAAAATAATGATAAGAATTGTAATGTATATTTCAGTTTAGGTTCATGGGAAATGGTTCTTCCAAGATGCAGGGCTAAAGGAATCATTTCTGACAGGTTCCCAAATATCTCAGCAACAGCTGCTTATTTGATACATTATTATTGTTTCAGCCATTCGTTCTCCAGTTATCCATTTATTCCAGTTTAGAATCATGAGGAACTGGATCCTCTCTTACCATTCAGTAGGATTAAGACAATGAAACTGTTTCAAAACTGCAAGCTAGTCCACCACAGGACGTATGCATGTATTAGCGCACACACAAACACACACAGAGACACACACACAAACACACGTCATGCAGCACCTACAGGTAGTTTGGAGGAATGCCAGTGAACATATGGCACATCTTTGGGATATTCAGGAAACAGAATCAGATCATGATCAAATGGGGCCTTAGGCAAGGTAATGGATACCCAGCCCCCGCAACCATTCCAGTATCCCATTACTTGGCTATTTCTCCCTAGTTATCATAAACACTCTTAAAACCTGTCAAGGTACAGACTATTTTCTTCTTTACTTCTATAATAATTACAGATATTTGGATTTAATTTAACTCACTCAAGCCTAAAACGCTATTTGTGAATACTTCCAATTCACCCCTAAACCACCTTATGGCGTCCAGAACTTTTTTGGTCTGGCTTCCTTACCAAGTGACTTACCAGCTAATGATAGGCAGCATTAGAAAGGTCAAGGGGATATTAACAAAATGAAATTAAGATTGTTAGTCTAGGATATCCTGCAGTGGAGAAATCAATCTTTGCTACTTATTATTCATATTTTTAAATTTATGTTCATGTTTTCATAACTTTGAGGCCTACATTTTATTAAAGTGAAACAGTGTGGAAGACAGGACAATTCACTGTCAGTGTTGGTTTATATCACATTATACTAAAAATATTGCTAGTTATTTGCTAGTAATTATGAAAAGAAGCAATATTTCCATATGTATTTAATCCCTCAAAAACCGAGTGACTTACAACCTGTTGAATGACATTAAGTGAAACTTAGATGTTGTCTTTGATATTTGCACTGTAAGTTGCACATCTTAAGAGATATCCAGTATTATTTGTTTTGCTAAATATACAACTAAGCATATGTTTTCATATTTCTGTAAATATCTTAATAAACATGCACTGAATTTCTTGTCATGTGAAAGCTTATGTCTGCTTAATTCATTTATTTATTGATTGGTTGACATTTAATACTGGAAAAATCTGACTGGGTAGAAGCCCATTTTCAGCAGAGGTCTGAGAAGAAAAGCTTCAAGTTATTATAAAACATTTTAAGAACAACAATTTTACAATCTTCAAAAGTAGAACAAAGTCAAAAATGTTAAAAAAATGTTCTAACAATATATGTCTAGATTGTATAGTTTTTCAAGATATGAACATTTGTTTGTGAACATTTACAAAAATATAATTTGGGTTTTGTGTGTATTATAATATATAACAGTATTTATGGAAAAGACTATAAATGCACAGAGTATTATCACTGTAAAGAATACTTCTTACAGACAACATTTATTCATACAGCTTTAATAGCTTTCACTTTTTACAAAATGTTTACATTTGTTTATCTTATGCTTTTAAGTTCATTTTACTGAAATGCTCTGGAATGCAAGATGCTTGTAGACTGCTAAAGGTGTGACATCCCACACCACACAGGTGTCATTGAGTTAAAACTCTTATTTCAAATTTTATAGTACAAGCATTGATAACCATTTGATAAACACAATAATACATTCTCAGAATGAAAACAGACTTAGCATGACCAGTAAACTTCTCTGCCCTAGAAACACACATTAATTGAAACAGCCTTGAATCCCACATTCAAAGAAAATGCATCTGGCCAGTGGTATATTAACTTTACCTTTGGGCTGTTTTCAAACCACAGGCCCCTTGCACATATTTTTAGGACCATGCATACATGCATGGGTTCTTCGATTCACCTTCCTGATTTTACTAAATTATTCACCATCCTGATTTTACTAAATTATATTCCTTGTATAATACACATCCGCGGTGGTGCAGCAGTAGCATTGTTGCCTCACAGCAAGAGGTTCTCCCATTCGATTTTCGGCTGGAGTGCAGGGAGTGCCTTCTGTGTGGAGTCTGCATGTCCTCCCCACAGTTGGGTGGGCATTCGAAAGACATGTGTAAATGGGCGTGCCTTCGTTGAACGTCGAGCTAGCACCTCGGCAGTCGCCAAAATTTACTGCCTATCATTAGCGGACCGGAGTTCCGCTGTGATGACCCCTAACCGGGAAAAGCTGAAAGACAACAACATATTCCTTGTATAATACAGCAGTGTGTTTTAAATTTGTAGTTTTGAACATTTTCCAGTAAGCAATGAATCAAAATGTATGAACCAATAATGACAAAACTACCCATCTCAGAAAATGTCAACCATAAAAGGCCACTCAAACTTCTAACATTACAATCCACCAATATCAGTCAATAGGTTCATAGGTAGGTACTAGGCTATTGGCCCTAGGGCCTTTATATGCCTAGCCAAAAAGGTACCCTGTCTTTCGCCACCCAAGAAAATTATTTTCCTGTGCTCCTGTCGAGCAGAGCCACAGAAGTGATCCCCAGGGTGAATTTCCAATCTCCCATCCAATCATCAAGATTTTTCTTGAAGAGTGCTAATGAGGAGCTTTGTTTGATATAGATGGGTAGTTTGTTCCAGAGTATGGGAAGTCTCTGGAACAGAAATCTATCCTTCCAGCATGTTCTGTTTATTGTTGTGACAAGGTTTAGGTCCCTAGAGCGTGTAGCTCAGAGGGATTGAGATTTCTTTAAGTGGAGCATGTTCAACAGCTCTGGGTTTGGCATAGCTTTGTATGTTAGGCAGAGATCACCTCTGAGTAGGCGATATGTGATAGAGTAAAGCTAGAATTTTTTGAGATGGTCTGCTTAGGGCATCTGTCTGTTTGAGGCCGGTAATCCTCTTTGTGAGGTATTTCTGCGGACATTCCAGTTGTTGTAGATGTCTTGTGAGGTACATACAAAAAGGGGCGCTGTATTCTATATAATGGGTCTAATGAGTGACGACTAGAGGGGAACAATGATCTCTTTTTTCCTGGATGAGAAACCTTTTGTGATGAGGTGTGCCACAATGAAGGATTTCCTGACTACTGTGGCGATGTGATTATCAAAGGAGAGACTACTGTCCACCTGTGTCCCAAGGGCTCTTATCATGCTTTCGGTGTTAAGTAGACTACCACCTATGTGGTAGCTCATGGGTACAGAGTTTTTACCAAGAGGGATGACAATGTACTTTTTAGCATTGAGCTTGAGGCCATGGCTTTGACACCAGGCATCTGTCTCAGTGAGGCCCTTTTGTAGGATGTCCACATTGTTAGGAGTTTCGATTATGGCTCCTAGTTTGCAGTCATCTGCAAACTTCATTAGCCAAAGACCTTCTGTGTTAGCCTGTATTTCAGAGAAGTAGATACCAAACAGGAGAGGACCCAGGACTGAACCCTGTGGTACTCCACTTGTCACTGGTCTGAAGTCGGATTTGGAGTCTGCTATTTTCACAGTGTGGGCTCTGTCAGTGAGCCAGTTGGCAACTCATCTTGTGACATAAACCCATCTTGTGACATAGGGATTTATACCTAGTTTAGTAAGTGTATCTATAATTCCAGAGTGGGGGATAGTGTAGAAAGAATTGGCGAGATCTAGATAGGCTGTGTGAACCACCTTACCCTCATCTACGGCTTTGGTGACCGTTTCAAAGAAGTCTGTCAGGTTTAGGAGACATGATCTGCCTTTTACAAACCTGAAATGAATGGGGTCCAAAGTTTGGAGATTACCAATGTCATTGTTTATAAGTTCCATGATGATACGTTCCATAGCCTTGCAGACCAGGCTCGTCAGGCTAATGGGGCAGCAGTTCCCGGGGTCCATGGTGGCTCCCCCTTTGTGGAGTGGAATGACCATCGCTGTGCCATTCAGTGGGCACAAAGCCTGAGGTAAGGCTATGATTGAACGTGGTACTTAGGTGGGGTGCCAGTATGTTCTGTAGTTCGTGTAGAATGCAGCCTGGGATGTTGTCAGGTCCCATGGATGCTGTGTTCTTGGCTTTGGAGGGTGTGGTTTTTACCTGTGCAGTCATGATTACAGGAACTTTGCATTCCTCCAGTATAGAGGTGGGCCCTTTAAGGGGTGGGGTGGGGGTAAAGTTAGCACTGAACCTATCTGCCAGGATGTTGGCAATATCAGTTGGTTCTCTATATTTAGTGCCATTGTGCTGTAACTCAGAGCAGATCTGAGTGTTGCTATTGAGATTCTTGACATAGCTATAGAATGCTTTGTGGTTGTCTTTAGAATCAGTAGAGATTTTGTTTTCGTAACTAGTTTTGGAGAAGTTTATGAAGGTTCTCAGCTTGTTACTGAGGCTGACCAGGGAGTTCCTCCAATCATGGGATTTTACTCTTTTTTGCAACAGTTTTTTTCTTCTATTGTAGAGTTTGTTTATGGCAGGGGATCACCAGACTGGCTTCCTTTTTTTTTTTGGTGGATAGCATCTTGGTTCTGTTAGGGATTGCACGATCCATGCACTCGTGTAAGTGCAATATGCACAATATGCACAATCTCTGCAAAACTAAATGTCATCTGAATAATTACACATTAAAGAGATCTGTAACTATTAAAGAGGCTGCTATTGGCAAACAACTTTACATCTCAGTGTTTCATCTACAAATGCAGTGCCTGCTGCCCTTAAAGAATAAATTGCCCGTGTCGCATTAAGAAAACATTAATAAACTGATAATATTGCAGTAGGGAATGGCTGGCAAACCAACACCAGATTCATAGTTATTAAGCATCTCATCCAAAAGACACAGTCAGGAAGGTAGCACCCCCTTCCCCCTTAAAATGCACCTCAGTATTAGCAATCTGTCTACATAGTGTGGGAGTAGATCCCAAAGCCTTCTGCACCAAAGGGAAGTATGCTACCTGTTGTGTTACTAACACTGTTTTCAAACTGAAACTGATGGCCATTTACTAAACAAAGCAAAACAGTTGCATGGACTTAGCATGAGCAACAGTAAACTTCTCTTCCATTGAAACTCACAATTTCTTAAAAAAGGCACTGAAATTCACATTCCTTGAGCAGTCTGGTAATTTGTGTAGAAGATAGGTTCTTGTTTCCAGTAACCAAGGTATAGGGTTTGACCCTGAGCAAGTTCATTAATTAACATGCCATCCCTAACTAGGGCATTACACACACACACACCTCTTGTGGTAAGTTCTGTCTCATCTTTCACTGCAGCAGCAAGCAAGCTTAAATTCCATGTGCATGGAATGAAGCAGCAGTAGGATTGTTTACATCCGCATTGATCTACGTGCATGCTTCATACTAAAGATGCATGCAGAGTGTGTGTTCTTACAGAAGAAATCAAGCAGATGCTGTTAAGGAAAAAATGTTTATTTTTAACTGCTTAATTAAAAATTAAATGTTGTGGTAGTCACCTGGGCAGTGGGCCCTAGGCAACTGCCTGGATCCAGTTCTGCCAGGAAAAACCCATAAGGATACAGAGAGGATGCACAGATCCCACAGAGAAGGCTCTCCAGCTGAGACTTGAATCTTGGACCCAAGCACTGTGAAGCACCAACACTAAATTCTGCACCACTATGGCTGCTTTAATAATTATTAAATCAAACATTCCTGGAAGTCAGTTGCTCGGTGGTACATTTGAGAGGGTCTCCCTATTATTTGTAAATGTATGAGAGTGATTTTATTTGTTACACTGTTCACTGAGTTATTCTTCCTCAATTTTCAAGGTGCAAAGACACAGGTAATATGTTAATTTCTCTAGCAAGAGCCATTCTTTTACTTTAGGTTCATGAGTCCGTTTTGGTTTTCTGTATGATGTTTATAGTGCAGGCAGGGTTTCACTGAATAGTAGTTTTCATTTGTATTACTATGGAAAATAGTGAAGAGGCACAGGGGGATAGGGAGGCAATGCGTGCTTTTTGTAAAAGAGGGATAAAGTCATGAGTTCAAATACTGGCTCGCTCAGCCACTAGAAGACAGGATACATACATACATACAAATATTTCAAGCACGGGCATAAATGCCCTTCTGCCTTGCCAATATACCAAAACACTTGTTCCCATAAGTGTCCAGGCTGTTCTTAAAATATCTAAACTAGTGCTTACTTTAATGTAATTTAGTAGTTTGTTCCATGCATCAGCTACTCTGTCAGAGAACCAATTAGTACACTTCTCATTCCTATAGAATCTTCTACACAGATTGTCTGATGATTCTCTAGTACTTTTTGATAACCCCAAACATTCCCAGAGGTAGTTGTCCCTAAATGCCCTATATACCTGAATAAGATCTCCTCTTAGATATCTGTAAGTGACACTGTACAAGTTCAGATATTTTAGTCTTTCATGACTTAAATTTTCACATCTATGGATGCCCTTGGTATATATCTGCTGTACTCTTTCCAGTTTATTCATGCTTGTCTTCTTATAGGGTTTCCATATTGTTATTCCATACTCAAGTTTAGGTCTAATGTAACTAACAAACCATGACTTCATTATTTTTAATTTCCTAGACTTTATAAATCTTTTTATACAACCTATAGTTCTATAATGAGAAGTTATGTACCTACCATAACGTTCCATGTTAGTTGTCTTCTCTCGCCTTCTTTCTTGCTGGATGGGTTCGGAGCCGAACCTCGGCTCCGACTCGGCCACTTACTAAAGCTCGAGAGCTAATTTTACCGGCTCGAGGCAACCCTATATCCCATGATGCTAGGCGATAACTACCCAGATCTCGTTTGGTAGCTGAAACATTAGGCAATATAGTCCTCCAACTGGAGAGGAGGAGGAAAAAGGATAACCCTGAAAGGATCGTTATCTAAGCTGTAGTTACCCTAGGATAAGCTATTTGGCTGAAAGTGCAAGATCAGGACCCTTCAAAGAAGGGGAAATCTTCTCGGTCTGTCCAGGCTAGGGGGGTGGTTGGCGGGACACAAAAAAGAAGGCGAGAGAAGACAACTAACATGGAACGTTATGGTAGGTACATAACTTCTTAATGTTAAGTTGTCAATCTTGCCTTCATTCTTGCTGGATAGGACCACGCCCCTAGCACCTTCATCCTGGGTGGCTCATTGGAACAGACTCTTGAGAACGGTGGAACCAAAATTTGCCCTGTTTCTGGAGGCCATGTCCAATTTGTAATGCGAAACAAAGGTATGAGGAGAAGCCCATGTGGCTGCTGCACAAATAGTGTCTATTGGTAGTCTAGCTTGAAAGGCTGTTGATGTGGCTAGCACCCTGGTTGAATGGGCTCTTGGCCTAGAAGGCAATTCTTTACCTCTGAGTTGGTAAGTATACGTGATCAGAGAAGAGAGCCACCTAGACAGGGTTACCTTGGATACTGGAAGGCCTTTCCTATTTTCTGCATAAGATAAAAAAAGAGTTGATCAGATTTCCTGATTTGTTTAGTTCTGTCCAAATAATATCGGAACTGACAATGAACGTCCAGACAATGCAGTTTTTGCTCCGCCCTGTTTGAATAATTAGGGAAGAAAACTGGGAGGTCAATTGATTGATTTAAATTTGTCTGCGAAGCCACCTTGGGTATGAAAGAAGGGTTCGTTCTTAGAGAAACTCTGTCTTTGTGGAAGACTAAGTAAGGAGGACGAATGCAGAGGGCATGAAGTTCAGATACTCTCCTAGCAGATGTAACAGCGACCAGGAGGAGTGTTTTCCAGGAAAGTAATTTCAATGAACAGGAAGCTGCAGGTTCAAAGGGAGGTAGAATCAAGGATGTTAAAACTAAGTTTAGATCCCACTGTGGTGGAGGATCTTTGATCGGGAGTTTGAGTAAAAAGACACCTCTAAGTAATGCTTTGCAAAGCTTATGGGACATGATGCTGCAGTCTGAAAGGCCTATGTGAAAATTTGAAATGGCTTCCAACTGAACTTTTACTGTGGAAGATGAAGATCCTGAATGAAAAATTTCAGCTAGGAAATCCAAGACCGAGTGAATTGGAGCAGTGAACGGATCTATATTTC